>NW_026782948.1:0-41109 GCF_031769215.1 Ylistrum balloti | reverse complement strand
ACATATTGTGAAGATAACAGTTTTATTATGAACATTCAATCCGCATTCTGCATTGTTTTCATGTTATTCCGCGTTCCGTTCTGTTTTTTTAGTTGTACACTAATGGTGGAAGAATACACGTGTCTTGCGCCTACAACTGTGTACAAGTTGTCTTTTCTGCCATCAATTAGAAGCTACATCATTACAACTGGTGTCAGAAGTGGGATAGATTGTCTATCTATCAGAAATCTGTAAAGAACCGACGTCAAGTGACAACGAATCTCCGAGTTTGGGGTTATCGTCGAAGTTGGCCTACACTGCATACAGCCATAACCATGGGACTTGTAATGATCACGCTTTCACCTGAAGCGGCTCGCCTCGGAGGTAAGTTGACCTTAGTTTGATATGATAGCTTGTGAATTTGAAAATAAGACATAGCCCACGGAAGATGTACATATTCCTTTAGTTTTTTCCCCAAAGGACAGTATTCAAACACGTGTAGTTTCTGCAAACACTTCGACAAAGTGTCGAGCGAGTTATAATTTTGTGTTGATCACACCTACACTTTTATCCTATCGCTGGCGAATTTGAACGAAATCACAAAATTAACGTGTTTCATATGCAATTTTCCATCGTCCACTTGATGTTGTTTGCAAAAGATTATCAATCCAACAGTGAATATGTCTGTAAAAACTGTAAATTGACGGATCTGGTCTGTTGTATATATGTGTATAATTCCATGTAGGTGCGTTCCGTTTCATTTATGCTGAATGGAAATTGTATTGACCTACATGCGGGACCGGAAGTCTCGTGGTGGATATCTTGTTATTGTAATAAACGTGGTTCCTGTTACACGGTGGTCTGGTTTTGATACACATGATACGTAAAATGATCACGCTTACACTATGTAATCGACCAATTAAACTCTCAGAAGAAGCAACAGCTCTACAGAAAGTTATAGCAGATGAATGCAAGAAATATGATTTTCTTGGTGAATTCAAATCTGTGACGATGTTTGAAAAAGACCTTAACAAATATCACATTACTCTCGCAGACTTCAGAACATTGTTACATGAATTGAAAGAGTTGACAACAGAAGCCTATGAATTGAAACGCGTGAAAGCCTCTGAAGCTATGGTATTCTTATGTTCAGATCTGGACAGAAACTGGGCAAAAGATTCTTTGAGGTGGTCGCCTGTTTACTGGTTTCCAAAGGGCCCAGGTCTTACATCAGAGACATTAAGAAAGATCGTGGAGAAAGTTCATGATGATTGTCATATTGCCGGTATACATATTCCAGCCGAGTCATTTGACGGTCAGTGGCATAATATTGTGGTTAGAACATTCAGCAACAAACCACTGACACTGTTTCAATTATAGAGGGATTTCTGGTCCGAAGTACAAAAACTAAATAAGGCCGATATTATCAAGGAATTCTCTCAGTTGACGTAAAACTCCAGAGGAATGATGATACCGGAAGCATTACATTGAGCAACAACAAAACTCTACCAGAAATACGCCAAAAATGCTGGGAGTCGGAGAAAAAATGATCAACAACACAACATTAGACAATGTCAGATTAGATCGAATAGCAAACATTGTTCTTACAGAAGAAGACAAAAAAAGCTATTCTAATATCACTACAATCCGATGTTGCTGCTAACAAAAAAGGACAATGGGACAACAAAAGTGTAGACGATCTTTTTAAGGCATTTGCAGATAGTGAAGAATTAAGGAAATTGCGAGACATAGACTTAAGGGTTGTATTGCGATATTTTAGAGGAAATGGAAAATTGAAAACCAAAGACAGCGTAAACAAGGAAACAAAAATCTAGGACTTATGTTCACTGTTTGGTATAGGAAAACAGGAGCAGAAAAAAAACTCAAGCAAAGTGGAGCACAAAAAGGATGTCAAAACCAATCCATCGTTTATCTGAAATAGCAATTAACGTCCTAAAGAAAAAGGTACCGAAATCATTTTAAACATTGCATACGCTGAATATAAATGGCCTGATAAGCGCGCAGAATGGGAATCTGACTCGTCGCTCAATAAAAATGTCAAAATACACGATTCAACGTTTCCAGATTTTTGGTTTTACGTACCAGAATACAACGAGTCAAGAAAACAACTAGAAGGTGCATTGATTCCACCGATTTATTAACCCGACTCAGAAGAGTGACGTGTAAAGGGGGTATTGAAGGTTTGGACAAAAAGCCTTGGTTAACCGTTGCTAAGCAGAAAACAACATCTCTAACTGTAGTCATGGTGGAAGATATTGTTGACCCCATGTCCTGTGAAATGGCATTGACACACTTCAGCGAAAAAGTGGAAAGTGCTATGCTTCAAAATGGTGATTCACAAGCGGCGTCTCTGTGCAACGATATTCGTACTTGGTGGGATGCCGAGGACAGACCTGGAATACCGGCTGGAACAAGAATATTGATGAGGTCACGTCTTCGGTCAAGATTAATTTTTTACTTCCAAATTGGAAAGTTTCCTCAACAAGCCGGCTACGTCAACGGCTGTCCTTCGCAGCTATGGGAAGCATAAATCTCGAATATCGATGCAAAATCCGTATTGTTTGCATTATGCAGAAATCACAGTTACAACGTAAGAGCATTTAGTAGTATGATGGGTGAAACCTTTTTTTCGCAGCTTACAAACCCAAGATAGGCTCGGTCATGGTACAGTGACATCAGCCGAATTTGGACGATTCCTCAGTACATATGTAGAGCAGATGCATGTCAAATTAGACCCTAACAGGTAATTTTATTTGCACCAACTAGATGAACATCTTCAATACAAGAGGCCAGTGGACCTTATTGCTTACTTTAGGCAATGTCAAAGTTTACCACCGAACTTTTAAATTGAAAGAAATTCATTCCTATTATAGAAACCAACTCGGTGAACCAATGACCTTGATATATATATCAAACTGAATGTTATATCTATATAAACAGTGCTCAAAAAGTTTGTTTTCGAGATAATTAGCCAGTTCATTATAGTTATTATTATAGTTTAGCTTCCGTGACCTTGACCTTTGAACCAATAGCCTTGATCTATTGATCACAATGACCGCTTGATCCGACTTATACATGTATTTTGAAAATATATTGATTTCATGTTGGGTCCAAGTACTACCGATGAGGAATTGTATTCCAAAACCATATAGAGCTGAAAGCATTGCAATGGGTTATACTATGTGACTTTTGTTCCAGTTGTTTTTCTGATATGTTTTCATTTTCATGCGATACTATTGAATTTCCATAAAAGAAGCATATGACACTTGTTTATCACAAAAGGTCTATTTAAAATTTTAAATTTACGTCTTTAAGACCACTGGTTGTGTTGTAGTGGGACGGTTTAGCATGCCAAAAAACCAGGTTTAACCACAGCGCTGGATCTAGTTTGTCCGGCGCCCGTTCAAAGTCGGGACAATACAACCTGTTATTGTAAGATAATATCAGTAAATTTAATATGCTTAATTATAAGCATTAGTATGCTAGGTTCGTCTGATGTAAGTTGAGTTACCTAGGCGAAGTACGTTACTAGGTTCAGTCTATATACCTTGGTTCTACTCGTGTAATGTAATATATATTGTAATGTTCTGAATAAACCTCCATCTTGAAAAGCACATGGTGTTTTTGGAAGGACTTTATGGCCGGCTTCTGATCATGAAACATGGTGTCAGAAGTGGGATACATGTGCCGATGTGGAGTAAGTTTATCGTGAACCGGGAGAAATTCACCGCGCATACGAAATATTGTTAGAACACCCTGAAACGGATTCGACAATCACGATGGCGAAATTTCACGCTCCGGAACCATTTGATTTCACATCTCCAAATGAATGGCCTGATTGGCTACAACGCTTTAAACGTTACAGGACAGCTACGAAGTTGAACAAGGAGGAAGATCCTGTACAGATAAGTGCCCTTATACTCGATTTCGCGGTTACCCATAATGCAATGCGCGAAGTACTGGTTCCCGCTCATTAGGCGACGCTGCCCGTAGGCTTATTGTATACAAACAACAAACTGTGAAATCGACGTACCTGTAGTGCTGTACTTGTAAATAAGTAATTAGTATGTGTCAGAATGAAGAAAGGTAAAGAAAACCAGAAACCAGACGCTCATAAAAATGTGAAATCATTCAAATCATATAAAGAAGTGAAGGCTCTGACTTTTTCACAGTTGCTTACAGTGTGTAAAGACGCTGGTGTAAAGACGTCAGGAGTTGGTAGGGATGCGCTAGAGATACTACTTTGTAATGCAATTGATATACCAAAAACAGGCTTAAACTATAACAGAGACGTGAAAAAACCAAGGTTAGATGACCATTGTTTAGATGACAATGAACTGAATGAATTTGAAAATCTTACCCCAGCTAAAGTCCAATCTTTACAAGGTTGGACGAAAAGTTTACAGGATATACCAGATATTGACCTGGGGATAGTAAAGAAGTATTTGTTGGCTAGTTATAATCCTGAATTTACAAGTGCAAGTCTAAAAAAGTACAAACTATCTCGGGCACATGAACATCTAAATGCAAAACATATCCACAGTGTGATGTTTAATCCTGTTGAGGACAGCAACACATTTTGTGTAGTGAAAGCCCAGTGCCTGCCTTCCCAAAGTACAGAAAACAGAAGAGTGAAGTGGCTTCATGTTATTTTGGACAAACACACCGGAGAACCATATGGAGCCTTTTGTATTTGTACAGTAGGGTATGTAGGTTTGAAAAAAAAACATGCATCATCATGAAATCATAATTAACAGTACCATGTAGTCACATGTCTATTGTAGCTGGTAATGATACATTTAATTACATGCACATGTAAAAAAAATCCAAAAAACACAAAAATAAAAGTAAAATGTACTTCATCATTATCTACAATAAAAAAAATTTAACACTATGAATTGATAGTTTATTGATAAGGAGAAAGAAGAACCGTTAATAAACATGCATGTGTAAATTATTGATAAGTATCGGTATACATTTATAATTCTTTATTTCTATTCCAGATCACTTATTTCAAACAATGTACAAGTATTTATTCATGCTCTTTTCTACATTTCAGAAGAGGACAAGCTTGTTCCCATATAGGGGCACTGTTATTCCTTCTGTGTGACCTGATTTCGGTTGGAGAGACACATTTTCCTGACGACAAATCATGTACTGATGTGTTGTGTCCATGGTCTGCCCCTAAAGGAGCTCAAGTTCTTCCGAAGCTTGCTGAAGACATTCAGATTGGTAACAAAGATTCAAGTCACAAACCAACTGTAAAAAAATTATGCACTTAAGGTTGCTCCCCCATTAACTAATGATCAAAACTATCAAAGAATTTTGAAACTGTTATATGATATCCGGAATGCAAACTCGCCATCTGCTATGCCGCCCATTGTGAACATTGTAGACTTGGAGCGTTTTAGGCCATAAAAAAATACCAGTGCCAATTATTCATACTGAGCTGCCAAATGAATGTTTGGATTTCAACTTGCCACCCTGCATGACAGTAAATGTATCAACTCATCCATTAACAGTATGCAAATTCCCACACAAAGAATTTTCATCCATTCTTGATAATGATTTGAATTTGAGAAAGAAAGATTTCTAGAACAATTGAAGTTGTCAGAAAGTGATAGAGCATTGGTGGAAGCTTTAACTAAAGATCAGTTAAACTCAGATGAGTGGTTTGAGCAAAGAAAAGGCAGCATAACAGGTAGCAAAGTGAGGAAAATTCTGTCCTTTGTTGAACACAAGACCTCAAATCCTGAGCCCATAGTTAAAGAAATTATGCAGCACAATTTTGACAAAAATATCTCACAGAAAGTACCTGCATTAGCGTGGGGGCTGAAGCACGAGAGCACTGCACTTACAGCATATGTGAATGACATGAAGAAGTCACATTCTGATGTTACAATAATGAGGCAAGGGTTGATTGTTCATCCTGAATATGCTTACATTAGAGTCAGTCCAGATGCTATAGTTTCCTGTGGATGTCATGGCAGTAAGCTTGTAGAAGTGAAATGTCCCTATAAATTTAGGAATGACAAGATTGAGGATGTGGTCAGTAATAATGGACTTGATTATATCAAAACTGAAAATAGCAAGCTTGTTTTGAAAAACAGCAAAGCAGGGGTTATCTGGAACAAATAACTTTACAACAGGCCATAACAGGAGAACCCAAAGCAGAAATGTTGATTTGGAGCAAAAGGGGATATTTGACTATTGATGTTCCATATCAGTATAATTATTGGGAAAATGACTTGCTCCCTGCTCTAAAAGAGTTCTTCAAAAGCTACATTGTTGCAGAGATTTTAACAAAACGAGTACAGAGAGGTCTGAAATTAAACTTGGACGATACATGTGAAAATGTCCTAAATGACGTTGACCCAGACGGAGTATCAGAAAATGAAAATGATGGTGACAGTATTTCAGAATCAGACGATGAAGCAACACGTGTCCAAGAGGTTCAGGATGAAACACCAGTCACAATGGACAGTGAGGTGATATGCACTTCAAGCAACACTACAAGTACTACATGTACTAGTACTACTACTTGTGACAAATGGACATTAGGTTGCAATGATTCCTGCAAAGATGCCCGTGCACCAAATTTCTCTAGGGTCAAAGGTCAATTAATTGCTTGTGATGTCAACTTGGTATGTGGTCCAAGTACATGGTATTACTTGTTTTGTGAAGGCTTTCGTAGAATTCAGTCAGAAATTGACGATTTCCCACATTATGTTTGTTTAAAATGTCGAAATGTTCATCCACAAAGAGATTTACTGCTCCAGCAAAATGGATTTTACCAGTGACCAAAACATTATAAAATGTGATTCTGATCCATTATATATTGTGTCAATAATAATGTCAATAGGGACCACTTTTTTATTGGTACATGTACATGTAATTATTAATTACAACATGTACAGTTTTTATCAAAAGAATTCTAGCTAGTTACTTGTACATGTATGTATAGCTAGGCAGGCGCTGTTGTATTGACTTTAAAATATATCATAAAATAAAAATAATTCACTTCATATATAATTGCACAAATAACAGTTCTGCTATGTTACTGCATTGCTAGTTCTGCTTTATTAGATATACATGTATTCTTCATTGTACTTTAGTCATCTGATCATAATCTTGAATCCAAATATAATGATGTTACATGTACAAATGTATGTTAATATATTGTTTTTGCTTCACTTATATAAAGGAAGATGTGTGGTTGGTCAAAGCAGAAATAATATATCTGAAAATTTGGTATATGGGCCTGTACAAAACAAAAATGTATTATAGTATACATTTTCAACTAAGTTTTCTTTTGAAGGACAGACCTGATATGATTTGCAGTAGGATGCAATCCTCTGGCGCACCATGAAAAGTCGTAAGATTGTAAGTCCCTGGCGTGGATGGAATATGCCCGTAAACTTAGCCTGCTGCAAATCTTGTCACGTCATCATGCTCAATTATCATGTACGTACCCCAGACATTATAGTCCACATTAATATCTTTGGGACCCTATAAAATGCAGCTTTGATACAAGATTTTTAAGTAGCCACCTGGGATCCTGTCTTTTAATTTTTAGGCACCCAGGCCAAAAATTAGGGGTATTGGGCTACTGGGCCCCTGTTAATCTGCAACCCTGATATATATATATATATATATATATTGATGTTTTGAGTGCAAATATTAAAGTTAACATGTACATGTATGTATGTATACAGACCAGATACAATGTATGGTTAATGAAATATTGCTCCAATAATAGAGAAAAATTAAATGTATGGTATGACTTGATGACATATTCTTCTGTTTCTTTTTTTACTTTCATAGTATTATACATGTGTATACAATTACATGTATGTACATATGCATGTACTTTACTCACACTAGGCAAATACTTTTCCAGCAAATTAAAGCATACATGTATGCAAATGTATATAATGTAATTGTGAAAAACTGAAAATGTATATATACAATATACATCAAGGATTTTTATTCGTTATAAGACTTGGGGTATTTCTACATATATGAAAAAAATGCTGTTAATGTGAACATAGTACATGTATATGTATGTATCGAATATATGCTGCAGAAAGTATACAGGATCAAATTTAAATTGTGTAGGCTTGTAGCTGAAGACGAACAAAGAGGTTGGGCATTTGAGATTTCATGGCGGGTGCGTAGCCACAACAGGACGTGTTTACTCTTCCCGGGCACCTATCGTCACTCTCAATTTTGTTGAGAGTCCGCGATGTCTCATGCTGAACAATTCCTAACGATTATGCCATTGTTTCATACCGAATTATGCTTTTTGGATAACGGACGGTTGTTTCCTACACTAGACTTATGAATTCGAACCAATTATATATTCAAAAGGTGATTATTAATATAAATTAGTGACAATTAGTGTACATGTGTATGCACTTGTTTCTATTTGACTTCCAATGTATGAAAAAATTTTTGAACAATATTATTAAAAAGAAATACACATGTACACATACTTATCAGCAAAATTGAAATATAAAAGTCTGTCACAGATTCAGCCAATTTTCACCTTTTGAAGTTGAACAACCATATATATCCACAACAAACTACCGATAACTATAATACTAGGACAACAGCAAGACATGGTCGTAATATTTCTTACAGTGCAGTATATTCAGCTTAAAGTTCGCTAGATCCAAAGTTGCACTCTAATTCAAATTATTTTACTCCAGCTGTTTGACAATCATATATCCAGGATATATGATTGTGCCCTGTGCCCATGATACCATTCATATTGACCTTAGAAAATATGCTCGAAGCCAACTGGCCAATAAATATTATAAACACAAAGATGTTCATCAACATTTTCAAACAATGTTTATTTACACATGAAATTTAATCATCAGTTATAAGCATACATGTTCATGTAGATGTACAAGAATATGCACTACAGTACTAGTCATCCTTCATGCATGCATGCATATAAATGGTATGCAGTACATGTACTCTTATATGCAGGAAGCATATACAAATGGTTTCATTATTAAATATTTACATGTGCAAATAAAAAGATCTCAAATTCAAAAGAAAACTTAAAATCATAGCCAAAGAACATGAAAAATATACATGTGGAATCATACATTGTACATATATACATGTATAGGTCATGTATACTACATATACATGTATCTAAGTTTATAATGCAGAACACAATATATAATAAATGTAAATTCTAGTTTGTACATAATGTACATATGTACATGTATCATAAATTTGCAAAACTCTGACAGTCATAGCATGTCTGCAACAAAATGCTAACCCAGCCCTATATATCTATATATACATTATACATGTAGAGGGAACACACTAATAAAATTTTTAATTAGGGTCCAGACTTGACAATTGGAGTTTGGAAGTTCACTAAAAAAGCACAAACAGTGAAAACTTGTTCAGCAATATCCTTCATCGATAATTTCAATTCTCCATCAAAAATATGGTAAGTTTTAATCCTTTGAATGGCACGCTCTATGTGTATTCTGACACGAGATATACTCTCGGAAGTTTTAGTCTCTTCGGCACTTAGCTGTGGACGATCTGCTCCTTTGAATGCTGGCATAATGAGTTTGACACCCATGTCACTTAAAATTCCCTCCACTAAAAAGCCACGATCAGTCATTACTGATCCCTTTTCCTTCTCCAGATTTAAAAGTAAATCGGCAGAGTCAGATGTAATGTATTTGTCTGAGGCTCTTCCGCCATACATCTTACTGACATAAGTGATACCCAACTGAGGACCAATTCCCACTAGAAATTTGTATGTAATATGGTGTTTGTAGTTTGAAAATAGTTGTTTACGAGCATCCAGCTTACTAGGATTTTGAACAAAAAGTTCGGTACAATCCAGAATTACACGCACATCAGAAAAGGAGCCTATAGCTGATGATTGGTTAGCACATGCAATTTTCTTGAAAGGAAGTTCACATAATAACTTCAAATCTAAATACATGAGATTTATCCATGAGGTCACAATTGATGACACAGTTCCTGTGGACACATTAAAGCGCTTAGCTAAGTCCTCTGTCAGCAAACCACCTTTCAGTCTTACCATTGTCAAGAAAAATTTCTTCCATCAATGTCAGTTTTCTCTCTGGACCAGGCTTATTATTATTTGTTTTTGAGAAATGTTCTCGGCTATTAGTAAGTTTTCCCTTCCAGTATTGCATGTGTTTTGCACGATGCTCTAGAAATTCATACAATGATAGAAATGTCTCAAAATTTGGAAAACCTGTCCAAAACTGAAGCTGTTTTTGATCTTTCTTGACAGCATTTAAATCCAAAATTTGAGATTTATATATTTCACATTTTGATTCCAATTCCTCCAACTGTCGCATTTTCTCTTCAATTTCAGGCAGATATTTTAAAATCTCATCACTCATTCCAATAAAATCCGTACAGATGTAGTCATGTCCAATTGGGTGGGGGGTACATTGTATATTTACCTCAGACTTTACAGATCTGCCTTGTGATGAAACATTTGAAAATGAAAGGCGTCTTTTCCTTTTGTGTTGAAGACCTATACATGTAGGCTGTGCATCTGATTTCAGTGGCGACACACACTTTTGACTGGAATTTCTGCTTGTCCTTGGCATTACTTCCTTATTAAATGGAAAAATGCTTGGTACATAACCTGGGTCATTTGGGTTGTGGCCTTTTTTGCCTGAAATGGAAAGAGATCCAAGTTTAAGAATTAAAGAAGGGCACATAAATTATCTACATTACTGTCTGTACACCCAAACATAGGACTCCGAAAAATCGCGATTAAAAAAATACTGGTGCATTGTTTGAAAAAATTGAGAGATCAGTGGCTCTCAGAGGCTGAGTCGTAACTGAATATTGCCAGGTTTTTTTTTTTTTTAAAAAATTCAGTATTAAAAATGTTTCCTTCTTTGAGACTAGTAAATTCTCCGCCGAAATCCGCCATTGCCGACAACGTTATAACGTTACACATTTGGGCCGTTTTCGTTAGTAGTCTCAGAAGAAAATATTTTTGTTTCACGTTTTATCTGAAAGATTCAATTATATTTAGTTGAGTTACGACTCGTGGAATCCTATCAGAAAATACAAATTTTGAAGCAGTTAATGCATTACAGAAATTTTAAACGCGATTTTTCGACGATCTATGTTAGGGTGTACAGACAGTAGTCTATCATACTCTATGGACATTAGAGCTGTCCGGTTAACCGAAAAGGCAACTCGATATCGGTAGTCTCAAAAAACCGGAAATACGAACCGAGCATGCGCACAAATAACCGTACTTTCGGTATAAACAGTAACAACGTGGTTATGGCGGGCAGCGTCAAGCAAAGCAGTCCTGTGTGGCTATATTTCGAGAAACTAGGAAAAAATGAAACATTCGCTAAATGTAAATTATGCCCGGGAGGTAAAAAGGTTGCAGCACGTTATGGTAATACCAGCAATCTCACGCGACATATCAAAACTTCGCATAAAACCGAAGCAGTACAGCTGAAAAAAGCTCTCGAAGAGAAGGCATCGCTGAAGCGTAAATTGAAGGTAAGTTTCTAAGAAAAAAAAAACAGTCGTGTGTTCAACTCAAGTTACCTAATAATACAGACTTTCGGGCAATGTTTCTTGCAGTCTAAAGTACACGGGGCCGTTTTCATAAAATGGATTATATGAACGATCAAATGCATGCGGAAATAAAAGCTTTCTTTTGAGAGATCGTTTTGAAATGGCCACACTTTTAAAGAGACGTACCCAGACATGAATAATATATGGGAATAATAATCACGATCCCTAATAAAGTAAGATAAATAGATAAAAAAAAGAAGATAAAAATATTTGGAAAATGAATTAAATTAAAAGATTTATGAATGAATGGGAGAGTAAATAGATGGATTGTTTGAATTTAAATTTGAATTCATATTTCAAATATATTATAGGCCCTACCTATAATTGGGAATATTCTGCTCGTTCCAGGATGAAGCAGTCCCCAGCGAATCCCCAGGAACATCAAGTAAACAAACAAAAATGGTGCCTTTCCTACAGGACAAAAAGTGGGGCTCTCCGGACAAGAGACAGAGAGATTGAAATGATATGTATTGACCTTCAGCCTGTCAGCATCGTAAATGACCAGGGTTTTCGTGAATTCATTCATTGCCTTCAGCCAGCTTACAATATCCCAAATCGCAAGGTCATAAGAGACTCATTAATTCCAAAGGCATATATGGAGCAATCGTCAGTGATAAAACCAAAACTGAAGGATTGTGTGTCCTTGGGCATTACTCTAGATCATTGGACCTCAGTAGCACAAGATGCCTACATGGCAGTGACCGCTCACTTCTTATCAGATAACTTCACCATCAGTGACTACTGCTTAAATGTTGCACATATGCCTGAATCACACACAGCAGTGAACATATCTGAAGCTCTACTTTCCTGCCTCGACGTATGGATCCCAGATTATAACGAAAGGACATTGAAGATCTATGTTGTGACAGATAATGCATCAAATGTGCAAGCAGCTATGAGACAACTTCCATCTTTTAAGTTCGTTCCTCTCAATTGCTTTGCTCATACATTACAACTTGCTGTGAACGATGCAGTCAAGAAATTCTTCGGGCTTGAAAAAGTAATTGCGAAGGCTAAAGTTATCACTAAACATTTTCATGCAAGCGCAAAGGATACACACAGCCTTGCTGAGAAGCAGAAATCATTGGGTGTGCCTGTGCATCGTCTGAAGAGTGAATGCCCAACAAGGTGGAATTCATTGTATTATTTACTGGAGAGACTAGTCGAGCAAAGAGAATCAGTAACCGCTGTATTAGCTACGAACGATAAGATAAATGATCTTAAAAAATCTGAGTGGAAGATCGCTGCAAGTTATGTAAGTGCCCTGAAACCATTTGAGGATGCAACAAACATGATGTCTGCGTCTAGATATGCTACAAGCTCAATGATAATCCCAGTCCTGCACGTTTTGAATGAGCAGATGAAAGACGTTGAAATGAATGACTTTGGAAAGCAGATACATGCCAACATCAATGCCAGATGGCCTGAATATGAGATGAAGCTTGAGTTTGCAATACCCACATACCTCGATCCCAGGTTCAAGAATTATGGGTTCAATGATGACACAGCCAGAGACCGGACAGCAAAAGAAATAGTGCAGCTGATGTTAGACAATGCTAAGAATCCTCAAGTTATCGAAACTCCGAGTGCATGTGAATCTGACATCAAAAAGCAGTCTGCTAGTGCGACTGAGTCATCAGAGACTGCTACGACGTCAAAGAAGACTGTGTGGGAAATATTCAAGAAAATGGTAGATAAGAAGAAGCAGACTGCTTCTGAGCACTCAACTGATAATCTACGGGAAAAGATGGAACATGAACTTCAGTTGTTTTGTAGTGAGGAACTTTTGGAACCTGAGAAATCTCCATTCGACTGGTGGAAAACAAAGAAGACTAGGTACTCAAACCTTGCAAAGTTGGCACAGGTTTTTCTTTCGATACCAGCCACCTCTGTTCCTAGCGAGCGCATGTTCAGCAAATCTGGTCTCATCTCCAATCGAAGATCCTGTCTTGAGCCATTTTTTGCTGAGCAACTTACCTTTCTCGGACATAACCTGCGACAGTGAACTGTGGTACTGACTTGGTTGAGAAGGAAAATTAACACCCTGATGTGTTCAAAAAAAACAGTTTTGTTCAATACTCATTCATGGCACAAGAAGTGTTAGTCAGTCTAGTCTTGCCTATGTTATTATTGTTACTGTTTTCTTTGAACCATATTGCACACTTGCAGCTCCATAACAAGTTTCGAATTTTGAAACTCCAGACTGTGTTATAACATATTCATTATAGCTGAAACCAAACCTGTTATATTTTCTATTATTTTTTTCTGTCTTGTTACTGTTGATAGGTTTGTGCATTCTTGTTGAAATACCAGGTGGTATATTTTTTGTTTCTCTTTCATGTTTGAGTTGGAATATCATATTTTGTTATTTATTTTATTGTCTCACGAGTTGTGAACCAGTTATAGATCTATTGTTGAATAAAACCGAAAACCGAAAATCAACTTTTAATCAAGTAACCGAATCGAAACCGAAACCGAAGGTCAATTCCCATAACCGGACAGCTCTAGGTCCCAGGGTCCTACAGAATCGATTGAAGCATTTGTGAGGTCGTTATTTGAAATGGCTGAACACTGTGATTTTGGTACACAGAAAGACAATAACATCAGGGACAGACTAGTAATCGGTATCACGGACAAGTCAATTTCCGAGAAATTACAGCTTAAAGCCGATTTAACTTTAGAGACAGCACTACAAATTGCTAGACAGTCGGAACAAGTCAAGTCACAGATTAAAGATCAATCGTCGGTATCAGTCGATGCAGTGAGTAAAGGTAAAAAGTCGGGGACGAAACGTCCTACTCAACAAAAACGTCAACAATATGGAGTTTCGGGTAAACAAAAGCATGACGGTCATGCGCAGGGAGGACAAAGGTGTACATTCTGTAACCGGTCACATGCAAAAGGGTCATGTCCTGCTTATGGTAAACGGTGCAATAAATGCAAGTCGTTGAATCATTTTGCTGTTTGTTGTAAAGCCAAACATGTTCATGAAGTTGTACAAGAACATTCGGACGAATTCTTTCTAGGTGCAGTGAGTACCGGCTCATCGGAGGCCTGGAAAGTAATTTTACCTGTCTGTGGGGCATCAGTCACTTTCAAAATAGACACAGGTGCAGACATCTCGATTATTTCAGAGAGAACATTTAATCGTTTTAAAGAAAGGCCAGTACTTCGGAAAGTTGTGTAGTGAAATTAGGTCCAAGCGTGTCGGTGACCCAGGGTCGTCACGGGTGGCCGGGTTTTTGCACACGGTGCATCAGAGTCAAAGAAAAACTAGACAGATTGATACATACACGTGCTCCTAGCAGGAACTAATTTATAACCAACACTGATTGACAAAAGTGTCCACACTTGTCCCCGGTAAAACGGAGACAGTAATTCTCTTCAGGAAACGGCTAACCCCCGGAAACAACGCTGAAGAGAAATCCCTCGTATCAACTGAAGAGGTAACTAATTAGTGTTGAGCAGACGACAGTCACGCTTGACACAACAATGGCGACGAGGTAAATCTCGGCTGACAGTACCACCTTTCACATCGGTCTCTCTGTCAGTTATCGTGCAGGTTTAACACCCTGCCATACGCCTTGAATATTGCTTTATTACTTTGTATTGCTTGTTTTAACCATTTTGCCGTGTAATTTGCAAAATTGTGGCCACGACGTTCTGTGCATTTAATAGCCCTGACGTCACATCCTGTATAGTCTCCCGGTTTCGCGGCAGACTTCAATCTACTTTACATGAGGCTTGTGCGTTCCTGCAACTGCTGTAACTTTGCATTGTACGACGGGAATCGGATTTTGAAACTGCAATTATTTCTTATCAGTGATATCCATTTATCGGTGTGTGGTATATAGTATTCATTTGGTATTGTACAAACACTCGTCTATCCATTCCGTTATTGTGTATACCACCTGGAGTTCTGTTGTGGGACGCCGGTTTACGTTTCCAATATATATTGTTCTTCCAACATTATTTATTTTAATTATTATTATTATTTTTTTATCACAATTTAACCGGTTTTCGGGTATTGTATTGTACACGGTTTATATGTCCAGGGATCAGGACATATCCTATCCTCCCAATATCCATTCGATTGCCATTACCCAGATTTCTGCCTTTGTGTTGCCTCATTTCCCTTCCACCGTCCTTTCATCATGGCTACTAGAATAAATTGGTGTAAGGAACGCGAATTACAATCTTTACCGGACATTGGTAAGAAAATAGCGCGTAACATCGTGGAATACCGGTTAGCATACGGTAATATAACTCCTGATAATATCGCTGATATTCCCAGACTCCGCCTTACCCATCGATTGCTCCAAACCTTAGATTTTGAGCCAAACCCTCACTTATCCGGTGATGCGAATCAGCCAGATCTCCATTACATTGAGGAATCTGATAAAGGGAAGGGTTCCTGCCCCCCTCGGAAGGACCAGTCGGCAGCGAATGATGTAAATCCTCCGGTGCCCCATGAAGCCCTATTGCAGGTAATTGAGGATAAACAGAGGGCACCCCCTCCAGCTTCACGTACCAAGTCGAGTTACCATCTGTACACAGGCTATGACGAGTCTGACGAGGACTATGTTCCTCCTCGGACCTCCAGGGTGTCACGGCCTGCCTCTACCTCCCGCCCCCGGTCCCGCCGCCATATCAGTGAAGAGGAGGGGGAGATGGTCCGTATTACAAGAGGTCGGCCATCACATCATGGTGGTCCAAACCGGCACCGGTATGCCCCGCCAGAGTTCTTAGAGGATAGTGAGGAGGATCCCCCATACTCTGCCTCAACAGGACGTCATAAAGGGAGACCACCCATACTTCCCAAACACCTGGAGTTTGATGGCCGGTCTAATTGGCCATTATTTAAACAGAAGTTTATAAAGTATGCTGAGGCAGCTGGTTGGACAGGAGACGAACGGCGTGATGCCTTGTGTTGGGGTTTAACTGGTAAGGCTGGGGACTATTATCACCTATTGTCGGAGATGAACCCCACTTTGTCCTACCGGAAATTAATATCGGAGTTCGACAAACGCTTCCACGGCGCAGAGCTTCAGGAAACTTTGCAGGCAAAGTTTCAAATGGCCTGTCAGGATGTGGATGAGACCCTGCATGACTGGGCAGACCGGGTACTTGGTCTAGCTGTTAAAGCTTACAAGGACCTCCCAGAGTCTTGGGTTAGGAAACATGCCATTATGCGCTTTTGTCTCGGATGTAAAGAAAAGGAGGCTGGGAAGTATGCATGCATGAAGAAACACAAGTCTCTGGAGGATGCTATAGAAGAAATAGAGTGGTATAGATGCATACACCATCCACAGGACCTCAAAAAGAGATCACGTCCAGAGGTGCTGCCGGTTTATCGAACCAGGTACGGGGATGACTCATCAGACCTGTCAGATGAGGATATGTCAAATGTGAGAGAAGTACGTCAGTACGCAAGTGTGCCATGTAAGGATAGGAAATCCGTACAAGCTAAAGGGTCTCCTGGGCCGTCTATACTCAGACAAACCGGTAACACTGCAACCTTAGAGCAGCGGGTCTCCTCACTGGAAGGAAGTGTTTCATCTTTAAAGTCACAGCTAACCCAGCTATCACTCAAGATGGAGCAGCATAGTACCGACATAAGCAGTAAGTTTGACATGCTTTTAGCGGAATGTAAGTCCCGTAACCGGAGTCGGAGTACATCGCCTAAGCACAATAACTGTTTTAAGTGTGAGCAGCCTGGACATTACATGCGGGATTGTCCGAGTACCAGGAAGGAGGTTACATTTAAGGAAGAGTCTTTAAACACAGTAGGGTTGGAGAAGACGGACGACTCTCCGGCCCACTGAATCCTTCCAGTCCAAAACTGACACAACCTAGTTCTCAGCAACTGGAAATTTTGGTAGTCACTGAGCACCAACAACCCCTAGCACAGACAAATCAGGAGAGACAAACATTCCATTCACAATGTATGGAATCAACTATATCGCAGGATCCACAGGATCAACATAAGGTCGGTGAGGATCTTGAGGTCATGAGCCTGAATAAAGTAAAGTCTAATTCCCTGTATCACACTGCAATCCAGGTCGGTAATATAACTGTGGATGCTATAGTTGATACAGCAGCTGAGTCAACTATCCTCTCAGACAAGATTTATCAACAGATGGATCCCAAACCTCCCACGTTGTGTAAAATGCAGGCATGTGAAATTTCCGCCAATTGGCGGATTTCCGATTTTTTAACAAAAAAATCCGATTTTTAGAAATATTTTTCCGATTTTTTTCGTCGGTAAAAAAATCCGGATTTGTGGTGTCCGTTTTCGTTTTGCAGTTTATACTTGCCTGAAGTAGATCGTAGAAACGCTTGGATCAACGTAGGTAGTCAAAGCATCAAGTACACACTGATTTAAAGTGCCCGTATGTTACATATCGACCTTGACATGATAATGTTATGTTTTAAAAGGACTTAAGGCAATATGAGTCACCGGAAAGATATAATAGAACGAGGTAGTGTGAAGGACGTTGATGTCGGCGTGCGAAACGCATGGAAATGGAGTTGGCTAGAAAAAGAAGTTGAAGGCAGTTTGTTGTCAGCGTGCATCTACAAAATTGAAGAAGCTGGGAAAGCATATTGTCGGCTTTGCTCGAAGGAGATAAACTATGCCAGTAGGGGTTACAAGACCATAGAGGCCCATGTTAAATCAGAGAAACATCGAAAACACAAGGAAGCAAAAAAGAGCAGTTATTCTTTGGCCGGTAAGTTGTGTTGCAGTTTATTGTTTTCATTCGAAAAAACGAAAAAAAAAGCAAATAAAAAATTTAATCCCAAATAAAAATTAAAGACGATAATGATAAGATTTGGTATAAAACGGCTAAAAAATATAAATATTTGATATCAATAAAAACAGCTAAGCAAGATGATATAAATAACTGTACATGTATTTAATAAATATAAATAAATAAAATTAAAACGTATTCTAATAAATAATACAAAAATTAAAAGGCTCAGTGTTATTTTCCCGTATTCCCTATTAAGATTTTATTTATAGAAATATTTTATAATTCTTAAAAGTTTATAATTAAATCAATGCAAACTTGGGCCTAAATTAAAACATATTCTAATAAATAATACAAAAATAAACAGGCTCAGTGTTATTTTCCCGTATTCCCTATTAAGATTTTATTTATAGAAACATTTTATAATTCTTAAAAGTTTATAATTAAATCAATGCAAACTTTGCCCAAGTATACAGGCATCAGCTCAGTATTTGTTCTTTTATATTTTACAGGATTATTTTCATCTGGTGCCAGATCTAATGACACACATGAACCTTATGGACTACACCCATCGCTGAACGGAAAATTGTCAGGCTCAGTCACCAGTCAGTCCAGTGACATCAAAGATGCACCCAAGTTGTTAGTGCCAGTCAACGACAGACTTATAAATATGGAAGCGACTATCCTTGGTTTTCTTACTGAAAATAATCTCCCATTCAGCTTGACAACAGATTTGATTGATCTGACAAAAAAACTATCAAAAGATACCAAGGCTCTTAGTGAACTACAGATGAACAGAACAACAGCTTCATATAAAATGACCTTTGGATTAGGAAAGACATTAATGATGAACTTGACGGAAATTTTAAGAATTTCAAAGTTTTCACTAAACATCGATGAGGCCACTAGTGATAACTTTCACAGGGTGTTGGCTGTTCTAGTTTCTTATTTCTGTCCAACAAAGAAAGAAATTGTTGTTAATCATTTAGCATCCTTAAGTGTAATAAAAGTTGACTGCCACTCTTTATAATGAACTGGTAAATGTTATTGAAAGTAACAACATACCATGGACAAACCTTATGTCAATATTAATGGATTCATGTAATGTGATGAGGGGATCAAAGTCTGGCCTAGAAGTTCGTATTCGAAGGGAAAAGGCACCACACTTGTTGGATATAGATGGGGACTCATGTCATCATGTCCATAACGCTACAAAGGCATTTTGTAAACCATTTGGCTATGTTGTAGAGTCGCTGTTTAATGATCTACATAATGATTTAAAGTGGTCTGCAGATTTGAGAGACTTTATGCAAGAAATCTGTGTCATTTTAGGTGTTAAATACACAGCTCCCCTCAGGTTTGTAAACCACAGATGGCTTTCAGTGTACACTGTAGCAGTTGACACATTACGTCTGATGGATGTTTATAGTGTTTTCTATGCTGGCTTTATCACACCAGACAAAAAGCCAAAAGTGTTTCCTATTGTACAAGAGATCTATAGAAGGATAGGCGTAAGTGATGCAGCAAAGGAAAGAGTAAGAGAAATCCACTTATCTCTGTCCAAAAAATCGTTGACAAAGGATGGACGAGATAGAAAAGACAGAATCTTAGGCAAAATTTTTGATGAGAGAATGCTGATCAAACTTGTCTTGAATTTGTACAGTAGTGTTCTGCCTCTGTTGAAAAACTTCACTCTTCTGTTTGAGATGAAAGAACCTCTAGTGCATATACTACATGATAAGCAACTTGAACTTATCAGGGAGTTCTTGGATTGTTTTATTAAACCAGAAAAATTACAGAATATTACAGCCAGTCGCCTTGCAAAACTTGATCTACACAGTAAAGATATGCATCTGAAACCAGTTCACATGTTCATGGGTGTTAATGCGTTGCGCACTGTAAAGGAAAATATCAAATCTTATATAGTAAGAAGCTTCCTTGAGAACCTTGAATCTGCTTATGTTGCCAGTGGTCATGTATTAAAAACAAAACTGCCTATTGGAAACTCACTGCTACAGAGCCTTTCAGCTATAGACCCGTGTGCAAGGGGCCACTCCCTTACATTGCAGTACCTTCAGAACCTTGCGCTGAAAGTTGATAATGTATTATCTGAAGAAGAGAAGAATCAGTATGAAAGAGAATTAAGAAGGTACCAACGAGATGAAAAGTTGCCAGAATTTGAGAACATGAGAATAGACACTTGGTGGGCAGATGTTCAAATGAAAGGACAGTATCCTGTCTTAAGCAAGATGGTATTGTCCTTGTTGACCTGTTTCCATGGTCCACAGGTGGAAGGCTCATTCAGCATGATGGGGGACATCATGGATCCTAAATCTTCAAGAATGAAGATTGAAACCTATTCAGCAATTCAAACTGTGAAGTCCACATTACAAGCACAGAAGAAAACTGCTGTGGAATATTTTTCACCTCATGACTTCCAAAATAATGCACCACAGAGGAGACTTCTTAATAACATGAGGAGTGCATATAAGTCATACAAGTGTGAAAAAGAGAAAGCCAAAGAACAGGAGGAACAGAGAAAGAGAGAATTAGAAGTGAGAAAAGCAAATGTTGAAACAAAACGAAAGGCTTCAGAACAGTCAGAAAGAGCTTCCAAAATTGCACGTTTGGCTCACAAACAACTGATGATGAAATCTTAAAAAAAAACCAGAAAAAAGTCTAAAAAAGGGACATAATTTGAGTGAAGTTCGTGCTACATTTTACTGTTACAGTGTAAATATATTACAATCTAAATATATTACAATATTAATGTGAAAGTGTACATATATAGTCTCTAGCTATATTGTGAAAAGTAATTTGTGAACTGACAAAACAATTTAGATTTAAACTACAGTTGGACATATGTGGAACATGTATTTACTTTTTACAATTTAACAAAACACATTTAACAAACTTAAACATTTTTCTTGCAATTGGATTACACTCAAGTATCTCATTCTGTGGAACATTAGTTGTGAACTGGCCATGGTAAGTGTATAAATTGTCATGTTGATGAAAATTTCAAACAGTTTTGTTGAGTTTTTTTATTGGTATTACACTTTATTATGGCAAGAAATGCATGCCAAAATATCTGATGGTATACCCCTTAAGTGGCTAGAAATGCATCCCTGGCAGTCTAAATTTTCAAAAATTTTCAAACCCCCCCTCTCATACTCTCCCCCCCACTCGCGCCTTCGGCGCTCGTATTACTTTTCAGACTTTTTCAAAAAATACCACTCACATGCCTGAAAATGAAGTTTCTAACTGCAGCCCGCGATGCAGCCATGATGGGTTTAAAGATCGGTCCTGTTCAGTTACAAATCGGCGCTGGAGTATATAATGAGATCATTCACGTTGCCCCCATCGAAGACGATATGCTGCTTGGGTTTGATTTTTTGATTCGTCAAGGAACCCAAATAGACATGGCTAACCACCTGTTAAAAATGGGTGAAAATACTACCTCTCTTAGGGTAGGCAGCAGTGATG
This sequence comes from Ylistrum balloti, assembly GCF_031769215.1. Lineage (NCBI taxonomy): Eukaryota > Metazoa > Mollusca > Bivalvia > Pectinida > Pectinidae > Ylistrum > Ylistrum balloti. The sequence goes on along the minus strand of NW_026782948.1, from coordinate 19,243 downwards.
ACCTACCAAGAGTCAGCCGGGTAACGGTTGCCAAGAGACGAGTGATCCCACCGCATTCGGTGGCACATGTACCTTGCAATCTGGACCATACCCTACCTGATTATGTTGTAGAGATGGAAGAGAGTGCCAGGTATGTAATCCCTAGGTCGGTGCACAAGAGTGCGGATAGACCTTCTGTCTGTGTGGTTAATTTCTCAAACTTTTTCACTGTGTTCAAGAAAGGACAGGTCATAGGAAAGGCTATGGAGGCTGAAATCCTTCCTGAGTATGGAAATGGAACAGTCATGGATGTTGGTGCAAAGGAGAGCTCGGTGGACATTAGAAAAAGGGAGGTACCGGAACATGTGAGGGAGATGTTGGATCGTTCACAAGGAAGCTTAACTGATGAGGAGTTCAAGGCCATGACATCGGTTATAAGCGAGTACCAGGACGTTTTCGCTTCACATGTGTTTGACATCGGAACATTCAAAGAAATTGAGCACCGAATAGATACTCAAGGAGCGCCACCGGTTAAACAACGGATGAGGCGCACCCCCATCCACTTTGCTAAGGAAGAGGAAGGGGAAATAACTAAGATGCTTGAGGCAGGGGTCATCCAGCCTTCAATTTCCGAATGGGCCTCAGCCCCAGTTTTAGTCCGGAAACGAGATGGGTCAGTTCGATATTGCATAGATTACAGAGCTTTGAATAACTTGACAGTTAAAGATGTATATCCATTGCCCTTGGTTGAGGACTTTGTGGATACACTATCCGGAAATCGGTGGTTTTCGAAGTTAGACGCGGTGTGGGGTTATTGGCAAGTGAAAATTGCTGAGGAGGACAGGAAGAAGACGGCTTTTATCACTAAATATGGACTTTTTGAATTTGTGAAAATGCCATTTGGTCTGTGCAACTCCCCAGCAACATTCTCCAGGGTTATTAACTTAATTCTCAGTGGAATGAATTGGAAAACCTCCCTAGCTTTTCTTGACGACATTGTGATTCTGGGACGAGATTTTAAAGACCATCTCAACAATTTATGTGAGGCTTTAAGCAGGTTCCGGTACTATGGAATAAAGCTAAAACCAAAAAAGTGTGTTTTTTGTCAGAAAAAAGTCGAGTTCCTTGGTCGTATTGTGGGTGAGGACACCCTAGCTATGTCGTACAGCGACATAGAGGCTGTTAGAGATTGGCCTATTCCCACAAGTACTAAAGATGTGGAGCGATTTCTCGGCTTGGCAAACTATCATCGGCTCTTTATTAAGGACTTTGCAGAAGTTGCTCTTCCCCTGTATGGGATCACCGGAAAAAAACCATTTAAATGGGAAAAAGAACAACAACAAGCTTTTGATACATTAAAAGCAAAGCTAATACAACCACCAATATTGGCATTGCCAAATCAGTTTGACGACTTTGTACTGGACACTGATGCATCAGATGAGGCTATCGGTGGAGAGCTATTGCAAGTTGTGGATAAAGAAGAGAAGGTTATAGCCTATGCTAGTTTTGCACTTACACCGGAACAAAAACGGTACTGCACTACTCGGAAGGAGTTACTAGCTATTGTCCGATTAACACGACAGTTTCGTCATTACCTTCTTGGCTCGGTGGATTGAGGAGCTAAGCCAGTACAACATGATTTTGGAACATCGCAAAGGTAACCTCCATGTAAATGCCGATGCTCTGTCGAGGATACCATCAGAAGATAGCCATTATATCCATGGAATCCATCCAAGGGATTTACCTTGTGGGGGATGCAAATATTTAACGAGCGCATGAAAGATGGGGCGAGTTTATCGGAAGTGTGGATGATGTGGTACCTATTGCAATGACAGTTCCAGTTCCCCAGGTGAATGAAGGCGGAACTACTACATCCAAGATGTGGGATCCGGGCGGAACAGAGGATAAGAATCCGAGATATATTGAAGTGTGCCCTCGGCTATGTCGGGTTAGTACCTTGACTGAGGGAGGTGAGATTGTACCAAATGTGCAATCTGTCAAGGACGAACAATGTTGGGGATTTGCCAAGGAAGAAATTATGCAAGAACAAGCAAAGGACCCAGACTTGTTATTGGTTCTAAATTGGATGTTAAATAAAGTGACACCATCTAGCGAGGAGCTATTCTTGTCCAGCCCAGCTTCCAAGTTCTATTGGATCAATAAGGAGCGCTTGAGGCTAAGGGTTATGTTCTCTTCATGAAAGCTAAGGACAGTGATGTTCAGAGACTATTAGTACCAAAAGGCTTAAAACACACCGTGCTCCATCTCCACCATGATTTGCCCTCAGCTGGTCACCAAGGTATCGCCCGGACGCGAGAGAAAGTAAAGGAGAAATTTGCATGGTTCGGACTTACCCAGGATGTGGAAAGCTTTGTTGCCACTTGTGAGGTATGTAACCGTAATAAAAAAACTAATCGGCATGGCCGGTATCCTCTTGTAGAACATCATGCTGGAGCCCCTATGGAGAGAGTTCACATAGATTTTCTTGGTCCTCTGCCAAAAACCGAGCGGGAGAACGAGCATATCTTGATGATGGTCGATCAGTTTACTAAGTGGGTAGAGATTATCCCAACCCCATCTCAGACAGCTGAAGTTACAGCAAAGGCTGCGATCAACAACTTCTTTTCCCGATTTGGAGTTCCATTTCGATTGTTCTCTGATCAAGGACGCAACTTTGAGAGTGACCTTTTCACAGCAATTTGTGAAATTTTACAAATCCATAAGGCGCACACCACACCCTATCGTCCATCTTCCAATGGTCAAGTAGAACGTTTTAACAGAACTCTGATGGACGCAGTCCGGTGTTTTGTCGGTAAACGACAGAACGACTGGGATGTGTTTCTTCCACAATTGGCAGGAGCAATAAGATCGACAGTAAATCGGAGCACAGGATTAACACCGAACAAAATGATGTTAGGCAGGGAGGTGAACCTACCGGCAGACCTAATGTTTGGATCTTGTAGTGCTTCTGTACAACGAGGAGTCGCGCCATATATTCAAGAACTTGTGGATTCTCTGCAGGAAGCTCATCAAGTAGCTCGCCAGACATTAAAGGAAACACAGCGTCGTATGAAAAGAAATTATGACCTAAGAGTACTGAAGCGGTCCTACAAAGAAGGGGATATTGTTTACATCCTTGATAGTGGTTCCGTAAAGGGGAAGTGTAAGAAACTATGTCCTCCGTGGAAGGGACCTGGGATAATTGTGGAGAAAATTACACCGTACCTGTTTCGCGTAAAGCTCCATAATAAAATCTTAGTGCTAAACCATGACAAACTAAAGCCCTGCAGGGACCGTCAGCTACCTGCCTGGGTTCGGAATTTCACTGTCAATCTCCCGGTAGCGGGAGAGACCGGAAAAAATGGGAACACAAAGGCAGATAGTGAGGTATACTGTATCTGTAGGAAACCATGGGATGGGCAGTTCATGATACAGTGCGATTACTGCGCTGAATGGTACCATGGGTCATGCATCAACATTGCTCCTTCTGATGCCCTAGACATTGACCGGTTCAAGTGTTCTTTATGTAAGGAACGCGCGGTTAGTAAACATTAGTTTTTATTCTGTTTTGTCAGGTGACACAATGGCAGCAGGTGGCAAGTGGACCGGAGTGATGTCCAAGCATCTCAAAACAGTAGAGGACGCCACTAAGAGAAGAGAACTCTTAGACCCTCGGGATGTCATGAGTCACCTTTACCGAACCAATATCTCTGATCGACGCATGAAAGAGGCCCTTATGGGACAAGTCAGCATCGCCAGCCGGAAAGGTTGGCGTGCCTGGTTGAGACGGATGGCGACAGAGGCTTGCAGTTCTGGGTTGTTCACTGAGGATTGGATCAACGGGAATATATTTAAGCTGTCGAGCCACCGCCAGGATCGAGCTCCCCACCAGAAGGCTAGCAACGAACAAGCTGTCTTTGAGCCTGTACGTGATTACCGGTTACAGCAAGACCCAACTCTCCCGAGAATGGTTGAGGAGGTGAGTGCTCAGGACAGCCCGACAGGTGTGCAGCGCCGCTCATACCGAGATGCTCTGATAGGTCGCCCTAGAGAAGGGGATCACAGTGCCCCATCATATGTCCCCCGGTCCTCGGGGGGGAAAAATCAAAACAGTCCATCATCCAAAGACAGTTCTGCTGAAGATGTCTGCGTTACTGGTCAGAAGTCCTTGTCCTCCAGTAGCAGCCTGAGTTTTTCCCGGTCATCAGGGAAAATGGATAACCAGCGGATGGTTGTCGTGGTGCCAGCTGAGAGGGAGTTGAGCAAACCGGATAGACGGTCTTCTCCAAGAAGTTTCCGTACCGAAAGAAGAACTCGCTCCCCCAAAAAGCCATCAACAACCCAAGGACAATGCCCAAGAGCTTCTGAGCAGAGGGTAAGGCCGCGCCGGAGACGGAGTGGCCAGGCTAGAGCAACGGAGCGAGGGGAGTCCTCCGTTAGGACTATGGAAATTTGGAACTCCTCATATAAGTCTGACGAGGATCTAGCAAAAAGGGCGCCCCGGAAAAGAAGGACCACAGCAAAGGGTAAGGAAGAACAGCCACCCGAGAAAAGGGCTTACAGAGGGCATCGTAAGGTGGAAGTCTGTAAGATAGGGGGGTGTGGACAGGAGACATGGTACCCCAAGCGCCACCTAATGGATGTCCATCTTCCCAGTGTCCTGGAGGAGCGCCATCCTCTCTCAGCAGGGCTACATCGGACCCGGTATTCGTGTCTGGCAATGTTAGCTGTGCACACAGTTGGACCCACAGCAGGTCTGCAGGATCTCTGTGATTGGATCAATCGGTTCCAGTTCATCGAGCCAGGCTGGAATATCACAGAGAGACAGCAGGAGCTGATGACTGGTTTGTGTAAGGAGCAGGGTTGGGAAGTCCCAGAGACATTCAGTTTGTCCCCAATAAACTCGCCAGCTGCGCTCTTACATTGGAGGTGTTTAAAGGCTATCTCCAATCAAATAGCAAGAGGGACCATGGAGGAGTTGAGGGAACGGTTTGCTTTCCCAGCTCAGCAAGCTGCTGCTGTGGAGGTTCAGGAAGTGATGAAGACTTCAGGTTATTCCCCAGGATCTGCTGGTAGGTCAGGTGAGGAAGAGTTGGAAGGAGAAAAGGTACCCCAGCCAGTGGTGAAAATTTTCGACAGCCACTTCCATCTAGACCGGTTGAGGAAGTATCTCAAGCTCCACCCAGGTGCATCTGTTCCTGACATCGAAAAAACAATGCCACAACCTACAGCAGAATACCAGCTGAGGGTGTCAGGAGGTGTGGCTGTATACTGTGACCCTGAAACCTACCCATCAGCTGAGGAATTGCAGCATCTCCAGGAGGAGGGTCTTAAGGTGGTGGTGGGAGCTCACCCAAAACACCGGTTGACGGAGGTGGATAAACAACGCCTGGGGGATTTACTAGTAACACCTGGTGTGATTGGGCTAGGGGAGATCGGTCTCGATCATACCCTCCGGCCGGAGGACTGGTACCCTCAGGAGCAGCAGTTAAAGGAGCTCCTATCATACCTTTATCCCAGCATGGTGCTGGTTCTTCACATTAGGGGTATGAAGAAGGATGTCACCGGAGTGGAAGCCTTCATGCGCTGTTTGGACATCTTACAGTTGAAAGGAGTGATACCCAGCCAGAAGATCCAGCTTCACTGTTTCTCCGGAACGGAGGAGGTGACACAGCGCTGGTTGGAGGTGTACCCAAACACTTTCTTTAGCGTGTCTGGTTTAGTGTTTCACTTTAATGACATGCAGAAACGGGCCCTCAAGGCCATCCCACAGAACAGATTACTTCTGGAAACGGATGCTCCATATTTCCCGGTTAGTTCGCGTTATTCGTGTAGCGCCCCTCATTTGTTGGACATTACAGCCCGGAGAGTGGCAGAGTTGCGAGGGGATACTAGCATGGAGGAGATCCTGACACAAACAGTGGAGAATGCCCGGGAATTCTTTTGTTGAGAAGACAAGGGGAAGAAAAAATGAGGACCGGTACTTTGGGACCTCTATTGCCAAAATGTTTCCTAAATCCGGCTCAAGGGGGTACCCCTTGAGGAAAGGGAATCAATTTCTGGGATAGGCCACAACCCTTCAAAATTTGACAAGGGAGAGTGTACTTAAAAAATAACGTTCCAAAATAAGAATGATCAGCTGTAGTAAGAGACTATATAAACTTACGTAAACCAGGCCTAACTATTCCAGAATTGTAAACATGATTTTTCTACCCGGCTATAACATATCTTAGATATACCTTTTAAGTCGCTCCTGTTGTGTTTCTTAGAAGTATGTCCCCGAAATCCAGCTATACTCTTAAAATGTTTGTTACAAAAAGGGCAAGCATATACAGTTTTTGTTGAAGATGGTGGTCGTTTGTTTTCTTGATCAACTTTCCGATGTTTCCTCTCGAAACAATACTCAAGATCACTTTCTAAATCCGAATCTACATGGTCGTAATCTGTATACTCTTCCAGCAAAAAATCTAAGTCTATATCACTATCCCAAGAAAGAAAATCGGACTCTTTTGACATTAAAGGATCACAAAAAGTTGGATAGGAGCTTCTCTCCACTCCGTGTAAAATACCCAAATGACTGAGACACTTACCTGATACTTTTTAAGATTTTACAGACAAATTGGCGACATCTGTACTTGTATGGTTTGATGATCGATCTTCTTTAACGACGATGATAGTGTATAGAGGACTGTCAAATCAGTGTCAAATCATCGGTCGCTTAGATAAACATGATGGACCCGGAAACGTCTACGAGCGGCACGCAGGCGCATTACAAGTAAATTGGAGTTCGACAGTGGGCAACAGGCCGTCACACCTCGCTGCGCAAACACAAAAGGTGGACAATACATACACATAGCTTTAGGACAGTTACCTATCCATCTATATTTAAGTCCGTGCTAACATCCACATTGAAAAAAAAAAGTCGAAACGAGGCAACGAGAGGAAGACAGTCATTGAAAAGTGAAAGAATAAAGAACGCAGACATTTTGTGTAGACAGACCAGTGTAAAGAAAGATTCAAAATGGAACAGAAAGAAGAAAGGACACCAAAAATAAAATAATCACAAGCATGCGCACTAAGCATTACCATTACTAACAATATGCCGCCCCACGGCTTCCGTAGGTTTAGGAGATTATCTCCCTTTGTGGAACTCATATGTGTTCGTTTAGTCAACGTTTTGCGTATGTGCGGTGATAGGAAATCACAACGTTTGCACAACTTGCAGCGACCACGGTGTGAGTATTGTAAAGTTTGGAAAAAATGATTACTTTTCATGCTTAGGATGTGATTTGATTGTGTTCCGATCGCTGCCAATGAAAATAACTGAACTTTTGTTACTGTTTACCAACGAACGTGTTTTGGTGAATGGATCCTTCATGACGTTAATTTGAACTTTATATGTGGTGATTTCACAGCTAAATGAATACACGGACAATGTTTAGAATTTATTAAGGTGTAACTGTCGAGATTTTCTACGATTTATTTGGTATTTGCCTATAATAGTCTATTCAGATTGTGCGAATTTTCTATGTATGGAAGCCCATATCTGTAAAAGATTGCATTGTGAGATACGATAAGGATAAGGTTCGTTTAGGTTTTCGTCGATTTCTAATGTCCATTCTCTTCGTTTCTTGTTACAGACTTTTACCACACTATTGTTACCTCAACGCTGGTAATAAAGGGTTAACTGGCTGAACATTGTATTACTGTTGTGACAATGCATATGGGTCAGCATAAACAAATAGTCCGTCGGATGGGACTAAAAGCATCGGGTCCCGTGTGAAGGTATGTTTCATAATAAAATTTTGAAATTTTAATACGAAATTCTTTTTTAATCATGTGAAATCTTCATTGTGACCTTAACAAAAGAGAGGAACAAACATAAAGTCAGAATATATCAGATTTTGATAAAAACCACATTTTTATCTTAAGAAAAATGTAGGTAAGGCTTTGTCTGTTTATCCGTCTTTGTTCTGATTAGCTCACGACATAATAAACCAATTAAGACAGTATGTCCAGTGTTTATATGGTCTCGTCCGGTCTTTGTCAGAGAATTAAGGCAAGTGCCAAATGACAATTAAGGCTCAGGTGTCATTAGGTCATAGTTATAATCCTACCCGTTTCTTTGTCCGTAACCCACTCTAAAATCTGACGCATGGTCAGACTGGACATGCAGTTTGTATGAGGTCAAGCATGGGATAATTAAATAATGCCAGTTAACAAAAACAGTAAATCTCCCTGTCGGGGACCTCACCTGATGGAGGGGCAGTTTTCAATAAGGTTACCTGTTGGCTACCCAGAGCGTCAGTTGAGAGCTGGGAGTTGACGAATAAAGAAGTAAACTGGTAACCAACTGTCTCCATCATGTTTTTACAGGTGAGCCATTACTTTTCATTTTTCTACTTTGTTGTATATGATTGTTTTAAAATTACTTTTTTTTAATCATAAAATTGTATTTACATTTTGCAATGTAAATGTTTATGAATTATCGTATTTGATAGTATATTTTTTTTTATTTTAAACAGTTTTTCATGTTGTATATAAATTGTCAGGTGTAATCTTCACCAAACTTACTTTTTATCAATTACGGTAAACACCAATACAAATTTGATAACATTTATTGATTTTCGAATAATTTTCTAAACTGACTTTCGGACATTTCTTTGAAATTACAAGTTACCAGTAGAAAATCTCTAAAACTTATATCTACATTGCAAAGATTCTAAAAAGAAAAGTTTCAAGTTAATAGTGTACGACCATATATCATCGCAAAATTTATGTAATTTTGTACGCTCAAAGAATTAGGAATTGATACCGCACCATGTTGCACATTCAAATCATACTTTTCCATACAAAGTTATGTCCCTTGTTTAGTTTACTACATCCGGTTTATAGTTGGTAAGAAAACATGTTTGATTTTGTAAACAACTCGAATAAGAGCCTGTGAAGAACAAGTATCTCACCCAACATGTGTGAAAAGTAGGTAATAAGTAACGAAAGGATTTTATGTGTATTTATATGTGTTGCGATGAATATTAGTAAGGAATAGAGATATTGTCATTCTCCAAATATTGAAGCTCGTTCACAGGTAGTGTGATTTGTAAGTAGCCAATAATTATTTTACTTGGCCGAACTTTCAAGTGGAAAATATGATTTTATTTTCAATCTTTTCGAAGTTTTGTACATTTAGTTTGAAACAAATATTAAATCCAGATTTGTTTTTTTAATGTGATTTGAAAAACAGTGGCTAATTATGACTTGCAATTATTGCACATACTTTTTGCTGTATAGCTTTTCTATTCAATCAGTACTTTTAACTCCATATCTAAAACCGGAAATGAATGTTGTAAACCGGAAGTTGGTCTATTAAAGTGAGGGATTAACTCAAATGTAAACAAAGCCATGCTCGACATGTATATAGGCTGTCAGAGATTATAGTTTGTCTTTTAAATATTATTGTTTATTTTCATCTTGTAAATATTGTTCATTTTCATTATGGTTAATTACTTCCTTTCCTTTTGATGATATTGTCTAGATTTTTATAAATATTCAATTCAGACTCCTGATATTATTACCCGTCATCACCATCTCATTGCCAAGCTAATGTAGCTCTACCTTATTGACTAATTTTCCCCATTGTTTTTATGTTTGTATTATTAATTTTGCATAGAATTTCTTTGTAATTAAATCCAAAATGTGGTTTAATTTAAGAATTGACTGAGGTTGTATCTCAGTAACAAAGATATCTTATGTATAATGTGTATGTATATGTGTAATAAGTCAGTTGAGAGCTGGGAGTTGACGAATAAAGAAGTAAACTGGTAACCAACTGTCTCCATCATGTTTTTACAGATTCAAACCCTACAAACCATCGCTCGATAACTGTCCGCCCTAGCACGAAAAAGATCCCACTGGATTATTCGTAAAAAGAGTAGGCTTATTGCAAGCCGGTCCAGTGGCTCTTAGAATAGATCTATAAGTTTAGTAATAAGGGTAGAATTTTTTTCAACCGGACTTCAAAATTCACACAATAAATAATCCCACATCGACATCAACATACTAGGGACAAGCACATAGTAAGATAGTTTAGTATAAACACACTAGAGACAGGTTAAGGAATATTTTGTCAAAACTTGCATCTCAATTAAATAGACCCCTAATAGTAACAAATCATGAATGAAAATCCCCAGGGCCAGCACCTAACGGTAGCAAATAAGACCCACACGTTTAACTCATTTTAGTTAAACGACAGAGCTAAGAGATAGCACAATTTTCGGAAATAAACAATCACAATAGGTAGGAGCGATACTAAACTGGACCCGCCCTATCCTCACTACACTCCCCCCCCCCCTCCACGACAGCCAATGGTGCCTTCGCTGGACGCAATTCCAAATATTGGACAAAGCCGGGAGAGGATCCTCAAACCTCCCAGAGCAAAAGATGTCGGGAACAATTTAGACCACCGAGTCGCCTACCAAATTATAGATCACAATAATAAGGATAGTTGTTAAAACAGGCGACTCAACCCCCCTCTTTTCTATCCCAGTCTCTTCCCTTCACTAAATACGTTTTCCCAATTCTACTCTCTCCTATCTTTTCTCATCCTCTGAAAGGCCATAATAGAGGACGTAAATCCAATAATAATAATAACTGACCCCGAAAAGAGGTTGTTCCGTTACATCTTTTTAGAATTTTTGTTGCAGGAGTAGTTATCTCCCTTTTATTGGGGAATTATCTCCCCTGGATAGAAATCTTTCTTTTCGCTACTAATGAACCGCCATGACGGCGTTCCATCGTTTGCCGCCTACAAAAAATGTCATAAATTGTGGAAGAGCCATAACTGTAAGTGTCCAGACATTGCCAAAATAAGACATTTCATGTAACTATTCAGATTGTCAGGTTACGCTAGGTATCTATACTGAAACATACTGGTAAACACTGAAATTTTTGAGATGATGACGTCACTTCCGGTCGACCGGTAAACACTGAAATTTTTGAGCTCCGTTCGAGAAATTATGTTTTTCATGACTATTAACGGTTTACAGGAGTGAATTCTGCCAAGAACATTTCAAAACCGTAAAAGGTAGTATACTTGCATTTTTTTAAATTGCATATTTACAAATAGGAGGTTTCTACTGAGAAAACACCAAATTAAGATGAGCCAGTCAGGTAAGACTAAGAAACAACAGGACGGTAATCAAGCCGATACAGTCAAAACAGCCGAACAAAGTAAATCTGCTGTCAACGTTTTGAGAAGAAGTAACAGACCGAATTCTGGAAAAAATTCTAGAGACAATTCCCCATTTATATCACCCGAAGTGAGTGACAGCGAAGAAGGATGGAGATGTGAGCTGTGCACCAAAACTTTCAACGATCGAAAGGCTAAAGTTATGGAATGTCAGAAGTGTAATCTGCATTTCTGTACCAAATGTCTCAACAAGCCAGATAGTGAGTATGAAATTTTAACCCGCTCTGACTCCATGTGGTTCTGTAGCCACTGTAGAGAGGATGTCATGAAAAACATAGCCATTGATCTCAAGATAGAGGAGAGATGCAGGCAGATCATGAATCAATATGAAGAGAGGATATCCCACCTAGAAAGAACTACATGCGATGAAAAGCGGGTTAGGGAAATCTTTAATGAAGAAATTGGAAAGGAACAAGCTAAATCACCTTCGTCAGGAGCAACTGGAGAAGAAGTAACAACCAGTATAGTTGTATCGGAACTGAACTAAAGAAAGCAGAGAGAAGCAAACATAATTATATATGGAGCAGCTGAACTGGTATAAAAAAATACAGCGGAAAGAGTTAAGCATGATACAGACATAGTGCATGATATTATGAGAGCATGTGAAGTGGGCACAGGAGGCATTGGGAAAATAAGAAGATTGGGTAACTTTCAGATTCCAGGAAACAACACTCCCCAATCAAAAAAGAGACCAATAAGAGCAAGCTTTGAGGACATCAATAAGAAAAAGAGTTCTTCAAGAACATTCATAAGATGAGGAGCAATGAAAACCTGAAAGACTTGAGGGTGAGTAATGATCTCACAAAATCTGAGAGAGATGAAGAGAAAAAACTGTGGCTCGAAGCGAAGGCTAAATCGTCGGGGGAAGAGAAGTTCAAAGTAAGGGGGCCACCATGGGCCAGAAAGATAGTAAAGGCATAAGAAAGTCAGCCCCTCGAAAAAACAATGAAAATAGTGTAAATAGCAACTTTATTTATGAGAATTTGAAGTGTGTCTATACGAATGCAGACCAATTAACGAATAAATGTTCTGAATTTGATATTAGGATGAATCAAATGAAACCAGACATTATAGGTGTTACTGAAGTAAAACCAAAACATTCAAGATTCAAACCCAATGAAGCAGAATTTTCAATAAAAGGATACAGAACATTTGGGAGAAACATTGACAACAATAAAGGCAGAGGAATACTGTTATATGTTAATGAGAACTTACAAGCAGAAATGAAAGAAATCAACACAGAATTTGAGGAAAGTGTAATTGTTGAAATCAAAATAAATCAGAGAGAAAAACTACTTGTGGGTTTAATTTACAGATCAGACAGTGGATCACGAGAAAACAACAAGAATCTACGTAGTGTTTTTGAGGAGATTACAAATATGAAATATGCACATGTGTTGTTAATGGGAGATTTTAATTATCCAGATATAAACTGGGACACTCTAAACACTAATAGTGAAGGTACTAATACAGAGGAATTTAAATTTTTAGAATGTGCTAGACTGTTTCTTATGGCAACATATAGTTAAACCTACCAGATGGAGAGGTGAGGATAAACCAAACATCTTGGATTTAGTTTTCACCAACGAAGACAATGTGATTTCAGATATTGAATATCAAAGTCCCTTAGGTAAAAGTGATCATTGTGTATTATCAATGGTGTTTAATTGTTATACCAAAGTGAATATGAGGAAAAGGGTTATGAGACTTTTCAACAATATGCAAACTATGAAATGTAGGCGAAGCGATGAATGCAGAAAATTTGATAAGCAGAGTGGTTAAATGTGATGTGTGCTGGTCTTCTCTACAATTTTAATTACTTTAAATACAAACATTACACAACAAAGCAAACTACGAAGCGATGAATGCAGAGATAAGCAGAGTGGATTGGGATGAAAAGCTCTTGGAAACAAACTCGGTAAATCAGAATTGGGAAATATTTCACAAAACTGTAGAAGAAACAGTGAACAACCACATACCCTGCAAAGTGATAACGAATAATAGACATACAGTAGGTGGCTACCCAATAGACAGGAAAACAATCCAACTGATAAGAAAGAAACACTCTCTATCTAAGAAAGCAATACAAACAAGGAATCCGGACATTCAAAAGGATTATAAACGGATAAGAAATAAGGTAAAGAGAGAAACCAGGAAAATAAGAAAGGCGTTTGAAAATGACTTGTCAACAAGGGCGAAGTCCAACCCGAAAGCTCTATGGAGATACATTAAATCAAAATAAAAAAAAGAATCGGGTATAGGGGATCTATATACCAACCAACATGATAAAAATCAGAAAACCAATGATGATAAAGAGAAAGCAAATATCTTATCAGAGTTCTTTCAAAGTGTCTTTGTTAAGGAGGCAGATGGAGATGTACCGGAGTTGGAACAGAAGGAAGTTAAAGTGGATATGACAGAGTTAGAAATAAAAGAAGGGCAAGTTATTAAAGTGCTACAACAGCTGAAGATAGATAAATCCCCAGGCACTGATAATCTACATCCAAGGATCCTGAAAGAGACAGCAGTGTCAATAGCCAGCCCACTCACTTACATCTTCAACCAAACTTTGAAGAAGGGTCAACTCCCAGATGACTGGAAAAGAGCACAGATTAGTGCAATTTATAAGAAAGGTGATAAATGTGAGCCAGGGAACTACAGACCTGTAAGTCTGACTTCAGTTGTGTGTAAATCTATGGAAAAAAATTGTGAGGGATCATATTATGGTGCACATGGACGTCAATAAATTGTTTACTACAAGACAATTTGGTTTTCTGCCAGGAAGATCCATATCACTCCAAATGTTAGAAGTAATGGATAAATGGACCGAAGCTTTAGACAAAGGATACTCGGTGGATTGCATTTACCTAGACTATAAAAAGGCTTTTGATACTGTCCCCCATAACAGACTTCTGAATAAGCTGAAGGCATACAACTTTTCACTACAATTGCTAGATTGGATAAGCAGCTTCCTCACATCAAGAGAACAAAGAGTTACGGTGAACGGAAATCATTCAGCGTGGTCAAAGGTGATGTCAGGTATCCCTCAAGGGTCAGTGCTCGGACCAATATTATTCGTAATTTTTGTGAACGACCTACCAGATAAAGTCAAGTCATCAATTTTCTTATTTGCAGACGATACAAAGATATTCAATGTTATAACTAGTGAGGAAGATACCAAGATACTTCAGGAGGACCTTATCAATATGGAAAAGTGGAGCAAAAAATGGTTACTGGAAGTGCATCCTCAAAAATGTAAATACATGCATGTTGGTAAGCCTAATCTGAGTGAAACCATATATACATTGAACAATACAGTGCTGGAGAATTCTGAATGTGAAAAAGACATTGGTATCAAAGTAGACTCAAACCTATCGTTTGAAGATCATATAAGTGAGAAAGTCAATAAAGCCAATTCCATGTTTGCCATGCTTCGGAGAACTTTTAACTTTATGGACAAAAAATCATTCCTACCACTTTATAAAACCCTAGTGAGAACGCATCTAGACTTCGCTAGCTCGGTATGGTTACCTTATAAAATAAAAGATATTGAGAGAATTGAAGGAGTGCAGAGAAGGGCAACAAAACAACTTCCAGGCCTTAAAAACTTATCTTACGAGGACAGACTAAAAGAATTAGGATTACCAACCCTCGCTTACCGCAGGACAAGAGGAGACATGATCGAGACATACAAGCTAATGAGTGGAATATATGATAAAAATACAAACAACATACTTATAAGCTGGAGCAGCGCTGCAAGCAGGAGTAGCAACAGGACAAACTCAAACAAGATCTACCCCCAGAGAGCTAGAACAAAACTTAGGCAACATTACTTCTCTCACAGAGTATGGAAAGTATGGAACAACCTACCAGAATATGTAGTCAACGCACCCAACACTAACACATTCAAAAATCGCCTGGATAAACAATGGAAACACCAGGAGCTGTATTACAGTTACAGAGCAGATATAAAAAAGAATGGAAGTGACAGAACTACATTGATTAACAACAACGAGTCCGGTGAAGAGGAATTTTAATTCCTGTACTGGAAATCAACTATAAGTAACTATAAGTAAGTGATATTTGTATTATACGAATCGAGTCAGTGAAAAGCACATGGTTGTCCGAGTTGGCCATTTCGTCCCACCCAAGAGTAGTGTGATAATTTGGTCCGTATTTTTTGGTTATGAGTTTGCAATTTTATTAATTAATTCTATAAAATAGAATTATTTCAATGTTTTGCTTAGCTTTATAAGTATCTGTGTAATAATTAAGCTCAGAAATAAGAGTTAAGAGACCTATGATAGTTTATGTATTGTTATATATAGATTCCGCCCTATGTCTCATTTTACAATTCGAGTTATCTCCCTTGGACTGTATAAACTAGAACTCCTGTACATTGTCACCTCTGTAAGTCGTTGTAACTTCAAGTTTCCTTCTTTAATAGTTGCAGAGGTCGGCCTTACTTGTAATTTCCAGTATTTTTTGGAATATTTTCGGTCTGTTCAGTCATATAGTAACATATATCAACAAACAACTGTAATAATGTATGTAATTACATATGTAGTTAAATTCTATGTACAGTCTCAGTTCAATGTCTATTTCTTGTCATATTTTCTGTAATTTCATAATGTAACAATGTTGTATTTTGTATGTTTCAGTCTTCACGTTTACATGGAATAAAATCAATCAACCAACACGTACATCTTTGTGTCGTACAGTTACAGGGGTTTCCCACCTTATTTGAAGGGACGATTTTTTACCTGTGTTTTATAAGACTCTAATCTATCAAAATATGTGAAAAAAAACATTAGTTGCAATTTTTTTGAGGTTTGGCTAAATCGGGGCTAAATTCACTAGCCTAATACTCTGTTCTACCGTATTTAGTTGATGTCGGCTTATATTTTGCAGTAGTGATACTTCACTATTTTTTGTATATATTGGCTGCTGTAGTATAGTAAGATATTAGCTACCATAAAATTCATACAGGGACTCAAGTTTTTAACTTGGTGACGGACACCACACCCCCGCTCGGCACGTTACAGTACATATTTACAGAAATGAACTATAAAAATTACAAAGTTAATCAAATATAAAATATAACAGCTGCGGACGAAATGGTTTTATTTGAATTACAGTTTTTAGCGACAATTCGACCGAATGTTCGACGACAAGACCAGCTCTTCGAAGAGTCATCAACACTGATATTAACAGCAAAATCTTACAGATTTTTAATCGTTGATGTTTTCATATTCAAAGACTTAAAAGGGAAAGGCACTGCCTATGTCGTGGAACGCCGAAAAGTTCACATATTCCCCTGGTAGTTTAAGACATTTCGACCGAAACAAGTTGTTATTGTTATTTGTCATGTGTTGCCTGGGTAAGGGGTGATCGAGAGGCACACAATGTCACCTGAAAAACAGGAGAACACGCTGTGTCAGTTCACACGTTTTTAATGGCAACTCAGAACGAAGCATGTCACATGATTTACACAATACTTAAACATTACAGGAATATACATCACATAACATAGTAGTTCATATTTGGGGAATCCGGGTCAGTTCGCCCAGAATTCCGTTTCGCCCAGTGTATGTTTCGCTCTATGTATCATTCGCCCCGGGTTGTTTCGCCCAGATTTTTTAAAAAATGAACTAAAATCAAAATTCTTATGTGCACTGTATACTCCCTGAAAATTACTTTTAATCCATTTTAACTTGCACTACGACGATAAAATCATGGCTTCCTGTGTAATGAACATCACTTGATAATGAGAGTTACTCCCCTTTGAACCACAACGTGAATAACGTTAAATTTACACTTTTTCCTCCTAAGATTACAACTACTTTATATGGCATTATTTCCTTTTTTCCTGCAGTAGTACCATACAGAATTATTTTTTAACAAAAACTCTGCTGTATTTTGAAAATGAAGAAGAAACAAAAAAAAGTTTAATATGTACACATGATTTATTTCAAATTCATAATAAAATTAATTAAACATAACAGTAAACTTACATATTGTAGTATTTTACCAGCCGTTAGCTTCTACGCAAATGTCCACCCTCTGCGGTAAAAACAAATCTGTTGAGTTTCGTCTGTTTCGACCTCTTTTTATTTCTGCACGTGTATCTCTATATTTCACAAAGAGGCTATTCTCTGTCACTCACACGCTTGCACACATACACACACATAACCAAACATACAACACTCCTCCCCTTTTTCTGAACAGAGTCATCCCATTTCACATGCATTACAACAGTACAGTTCCATTTGCTCTGCTTTGGTGGCATCTATTCCAACACAACTGCCATGGAACCATTTGAAACAGAAGTCACATTGGATCATTAAGGTCCCATCATCTGGTTTCTCACACACACAATAAACCTCTTCCACCTGGTCCTCCTGACTGTTTTGTAGATTTTTGATCCACTGTGGTAACTTCCGATCATTACAGATTTTCAGTCGATCATGATTAACCGCTTTTCTGATCTTGTCCATTTGAACTTCATACACATAAGGTGAGAAACGTTTCAGAATGACCCCGGGGCCTTTCCAAACATCTTTCAGTTTTGGGTTTTGTCCAGGAAGAGAAGCATTGTCAAATAAAAAGACAATATCTCCGACTTTAAACTGCGTCTGATGAACTCGAAGGTCATAATCCCTTTTCATCCTCTTTTGTGTGGTAACAAGAGTTTTTCTTGCAAGCTCATTTGCTGTCTGAATTGCCTCCACCAAGTTTTCCACATATGTATCAGAGTTGTTTGCCTTTCCATCGGAGGGAACGCGATACAACAGGTCAACTGGTTGATTAGTCTCTCGGCCCAGCATCATGTAGTTTGCTGTGTAGCCAGTCTGACGATTCACAGAGCATCTTAATGCTCCGGCTACTTGTGGTAAGTACACATCCCCCTCGTCCTGAGATTTTATGAAACACCGGATAGCATTCATAATGGTGCGATTATATCGTTCGACCTGCCCGTTTGCAGATGGCCTATAGGCTGTGGTTCTGGTTTTATAGATTTGTAGAACTTGACACAGTGCCTTAAACAAACGGCTTTCAAAGTTCCGCCCTTGGTCCGTGTGAATTTGGAAAGGATATCCAAATCTGGCAAAGAATTCATTTACAGCCGCTCTTGCTGTAACCTCAGCGGTTTGTGTAGGCAAAGGAACACATTCGACCCACTTTGTGAATTGATCAACCATGACCAATATATATTCATTTCCTCTCTTTGTACATGGTAGTGGGCCCATAAAGTCTAGATGGACTCTTTCCATGGGTTCACCAGACTGAAAGAGGGTCAGTGGGCATCGTGCTTTCCGACTAGGCTTTTTCTTCGTATTGCACACAGTGCAGCTCTTTACAAACATCTGTACATCCCGGGACAACCCATACCAATGAAACCTCTGTCGCACCATGTGTTCTGTACGATTTATCCCTTGATGTGCACTTGCAGGGTTATCATGACACATTGAGATCACCTCTTCCCTCATACTTAAAGGTACTACTAAGAAGTCCACCTCACCCACACTGTCTTGGTTGTCTTGTGGATCTCTTCTCCGCAATACACCCTGTTCGTCCAGGAAATACATTTCTCTATTAATCCAATAATATTTTGTAGCTCTATTTGATCCAAAAAGTTCTCCTTCGTCTACAGTTTGTCCAGTCTTCAACCAATCTAGAATCACTTGCAGATCTGGGTCTTTTTCCTGAGCAGCTTGGATTTGTGGTTTAGAATACTGTAAGGAATATGTGTTCAAGGTATTTACACTCTCCTCTAAGTGTTCTTCCCTGGAAGTTAAGAGATTAATTCCTGCAGTTGATACCTCTACAGTAACGAGTCCGTTGTCCACTTGAGCATCTTCTCGCTCGTATCCCAGACGATTCACTCCTTGTGCACTTGGGAGGTTACTCAGAGAAACTGCTTCATCGACGTCTGATATAAAACGATGCCAGTGTTCATGGGCGCGCATGCAATATGAACAACCTCCACAGGGTAAGCTGGTTGGATCCAGGGGT
>NW_026782947.1:0-65736 GCF_031769215.1 Ylistrum balloti | reverse complement strand
ATCATACATTGATTATCAGTACAGTTTAACACTACTACAAGCTGATCATTCGGAAAATCGGCAGATCAAATCCTGATGTGTTGTTAGTGTTATCAAGTGGAGAGTGTAAAACTCGAAGTGTTATTAAGAAAATAAGAACTTTCAAACAAATTTCATTCTATCATTTTCACTAATCACCTGTTAACTTTTAACAAAGTTTTGAACATCACAGTGTTATAATGTGTATATGTGTTATTCATAGTTTTAGTATTTTTCCAAACACCTGGTCTTATTCTCCTTGTACTTTTCCATGAATCTCGTAAATCTTTTCTTTTGTTGATATTTTGCCCTTGTTTTATGGAATTTGAATTATGATTAAGTTGACGTTTTAGTATTTTCTTGTTTTTTTTATCATATTCACCAGACGTAGACAGTTACGAAAGGTACAAGGCAAAAGCCGAGCAAGTGGCTAGAGCCGTATCCGATGTGTTCAGGATTTATGAAATGATCCAGATTACACAGTAAATGCCGAACGAATCTTGGAAGGTCAGTGGCTAATACTATATTTTACAATATCGCTGTAATTAAATTCATTCTATCTAGAATTGACATGTTTCATGATTTGAAAGTAAATTATTTTAGCACCGGTCAATTCATAATTCATTGACAACAATAAAGACAAAAGGTTAAATTCCGTCATGCTATTATTTTGTCTTGTCTTAATCATTACCAGAAGGTGATACTTGGACAGAGTAATCGGGAAACAAGATTACAGTGATTAGCGAACACAATTATATCAAAACGAATGTTCTAACAAAATACAGATCAGGAATTTGCCCAACAATAACATTAATATCATTACGTATTATTTAATATCATTAGTTTAATAATATCAAGCCTACATGTGTAATTCAAAAACTTTTTCGTTTGCTAAGCACACAACATAGTCCTGTCGACATGGATGGAAATATCAACGATCTTGTCATCGGAGACACTCACCGATACAGCAATGACAACATTGGTAGACAGGGTAGGAAAATGTTTGATGATAATACAGTCTTTCTACAGCAACACCAACTGGGTCGAGATGAATGGCGCGGTACCATATACAAATTTCGGTAAGTTTTTTGTTAACTAAATAGTATAGATATGATATAGAATTGCCTAATCATGAAATCTATGAGGTGGCGGAGGAATATCAGCATTTGTCCAAAGAATTTGAAAAAAACAAATAGTATAATGTCGTAAATGAAATTGCTACAATTTGCTATGTTTATATCATGCTTTCCTTTGTTCTAGGCTCACCCGCAGCCCTGACATTAATGCCGATAGCCTCGTCACATAAAGAAACATGCAAGTCTTGTGATAACAGCTATGCGGCGTAAGTTAGTTTGTCAACGTGTGAAAATATTGTTTCTTTATTTTCTGATTTCAGCAAATTCCACTGTTATATTTACGAGGTTTATACAATAGAATATGTCAATTTTACATTGTGTACCTATTTGTTGAAGGCAATCCCCCTGATGTCGAAGAAAGTATATCCATATAAGATATGTTATCGTAACTGACAAAGTACTGTGGCTTCTCTTGTTACCTTGTTCTCATGTAGAAACGTGACATCTCGTTTATTTTTCATTGTATAACGAAATTATTTTAAGCAAATGCAATACAGCTTCTTAACTTTAACATGTACCATACATGTACGACATAGCCGTTAGTTTTGGTCATATAACATCGCTTAACTTAACACCTCATCTAATCTATATTCCGTCCTCGTTCCGTTTCGCTAATACCCAGGGCAGTAAAAACTTATTAAATATGAATGTATAGTTATATCATTAACATTTCTACCTTATTTATGTATATAATTAATTAAAGTTGTTGATAATGTAAATATGAAATACGGTTTTCCTGTGATTTTTCAGTAGATGAAATACGCTTATTTCGACAAAAATACAACCTTAAAGCTCTGTTGCATAAACATTTAGATTTGCCATCGTCTTCCCTGAAGTGTTGGTAATGTAAATATAAACAATAAGGTATTTTATTTGCTGTGAGTAATTAACGCCGATATAACTGTAAGATGACCTAGTAAATGTTTCTTGAAACCCTGGGTAAGTCACTTGTTACAATATAGACTATAAGTAATAACGTCCAGTTAATGAATAGTTTTCTTTGTATACCATAAACGTTTGTTCTTGACGTTACGTTGTTCTAAAAGTAGTTGTTATATCAAAATTACATTAAATTATTTATAAGGTTAGTGCATCTCCCCGTCTACATTTTGGCTATTCTCTCGACCACCTAGGCTTCAAAAATGTTGTAAAATGTAGGCCCTTAGCATCACTGATGAATCATTGAAAGAGGAAACAGCTGTATGGTGCAGTTTAATTCATTGTTTGACTCTACTGTACCTTTATCTATTTAATACATTCACGCGCGTGTCTTTTGTACAACCTATATATTATCGTTAACGCTTTTCAATACCTACTTATTCGTGATATTTGTTGTAACCGGCTGACCATTACATTTCAGGTTAAGAATGGGATCTTGTAATGATAATTTGCTAGTTGATGATCACCTAACCAGTGGATACAGATCTGGACAGCTTATCTCTACTAAACCCTCAGGTAACTTTGAATAGCTCATTAGTGGGGAATAGTATCGATACACAAAATCGACCAATTATATAGAGCTGGTAAAGCTCTTCTGTCGGACAGATTCTGTGATTTGTAAATTGTGTCGTAAAACTACTATCATCACTACGAAACATTTCCCTATACAGTGTTCTGTTTCATTCAGCAGAAGGGACCAACTTCCTGGGCATATTGGGCACCTTGTTTCGCCTAGGTAGTAGACCAGGAAAGAACGTAGAAGATAATAAATTGAAAAACGGTATATTGGAGTTGCACTCCGTGTAGATCCTATGTTCTTTGAAGCTGTTTGACATTGTGTAAAATGACCGTCGGTTACTAAGTTGGCATTGCTGCTGATATTAGAAAATTTATATATACTTATTAGTATTAGAAATAATTGTTCGTATATTCATTTAACTTTATCTTATATTAGTGACATGAATTGATTTCTTATGTCTGTTCATTTTTGTACGGTATGCAATCTCTATATAGGGAAGAGAAAGAAATTGTCTGTGATGATACACGTCATTGTTTCTTTTCTTACCTCGTATATTGCCATATATGTGAGATGAATAATCTTATAGAGGCAGTATAAGGGTGGTCCATCCACTGAGGATGTTAATAGAGTCATCATACTGAAATCTCACAACCTGCAGCACGAGTTGATCCGTTTACACTGAAAACATGATAATTAGCTCTTATCGACAAGGTAATGAAGAGGACAGACAATTTTATAGGTTTGGTTTGTCTTTTTAGACGGTATATAACCTTTCTTTCTTTTACGATATGATATAGAATGTATCGTGAACGAGGGAGGGGGTTCAGTCGGTTAAAGCATTTGTTTACGGTGGAGTGAAGATACACTGGTGTGGCTCACACTTTCCTATGGACCGATTTGTGCTTGTTCACAGATCTATCAATCAGGCAAACAGTCAAAAACATAACCTTTACCTTATTGTAGTCTTTGCTTGGTGTTCATGCTCAGCAGATAATGATTTAAACATGACTCGAACACATTCAGAAATGTAATTCCTGCTCATAGTAAAAACAAGTAATCTCGATGTCTTAGTACGTGCACGCTAGGGCACGAAAAATAAAGTATTCTACGACTTGTATCATGCAAATTCATACGAATTGAAAACTCTTACGTACATATTCAAAATATTCAATATAGTATTTGACGCTTAAATTAAAATTCACGGCTGCGTTCTCTTTTAATAAAAAAAATAATGGCAAGACATCAATTGCCTGGGTTATTTCAGACCCTTCAGGAATCTAGTTCTAATTTTTGCATATATTGTATCTGATAACTCTGACACTACAGGCAAATGCAGTCATGGCGGCGTCACAGATGCTGGAGCTGATATTCCGCCGACTGGGGGAATTAACAAAGAAACAACAGAATGGGCACTTTCCCCGCATGCACATCTTCACTACGACGCTTCAGAAGCTGCTATCCAAGCGACGGCACATTTCTTTTTGAATTCGGGTACGATAGCGATTATTGACAACCCAGTGAACGACAGTGTATCCTCTCAAGTTTTAAATGTTTACAGCCGATTAGTATTTGTCTCAGTTTTGAATTAATGCAGACAGGATAGAGCAGGCTCGAAAATTTTGAAAAACGCAATCAAACTAATACAAAAGTTTTTTTTTTAAAAAGAAAAAAAGATGTGCTCTCGAATTTCAATGCTATACTTTTTTTTAACTTTCTTCAAGCTGTTACTAAATAACGTAATTCAATAAAGCTTATCTAAATATTTGATGTTGAAGAAATTTGAAGTGCATGTATTTCATATTTATTTGGAAGCAACTGGAATACTCACGGACGTAACACAAGAAAACATTATGAAACTTCTTGGATTACAACTAAAATCGGCAACTTCTCTTGGATTCGTCGTTGATGTCAGTGGCTCCATGGGAGATGATATAGCGTCCGTGCGACTCGCGTTATCTCAAAAAGTCAACGAGGCACGGCGGAGTGACGCAGCACCAGGCATCTACGTACTAGCTACATTCAGTGATCCAGGTATATCATTCATATTACATGTTTATCCATCGTCATCAATCGGCCACATAATGTTTTAAAGACTTGATGTGATAAGGTTGCAAAAGCAGCTTTCTTCAGTTCTATCAAAACCAATGCATTACTGTCTATAGTAGTCGGACGTTCAGGCACATCAGATTCGACTGCAGCCTTCAGTTTTATTAGATTACAGCCGTTACAGTCTACAGCAGTTCCACTTTCTAGAACAATGCAATAAACTGCAGCCTTCGGTTCTTTTAGATTATGTTCTACAACAGCCTTCCTTTCCAGTAGAATACAGTCGACTACGTCCTTGCTTTATTTCACTATATTGTTGACTACAAACCTGTATTCTATCAGAATATAGTTGCCTACAGATTTGCGTTTAATCAGAACACCGAACGACAGGAATCTTTCATACCGAGGTGGAAAGGTTGGAATATCATTGGTATTATACTCCACTGTCTGATTATGTAGCGAAACACCGTGATGAATCAATGTAGTTAATTTACAACTCCAACTGAAATTTGAACAGATAATAAAGTGTTATGTTCAATCAAGAATACATAATTAATCCAAATGAACATTTTTTTAAAAAAATGACGTTCAAAAGTAGTATTACGCCAATGTATCTCTTTAACTTAGACCTTTTGTTCACTGACGTTTGTAATGTATAAATATATTTTTAAAATCGTTGTCAATGCCAGAAGGAGATATGTAGTAGTTAATACGAAAGCGACGCTTTGTTCACTTTATCTGTTTGATGTAGATTTATTCATTCTTACAGAATATTTAACGACAGCTAGAAATACGACTGACGCCAATGAAATGATCGAATGGATTGATGGACTTTCAGCAAGTGGAGGGGGTGACTGCCCGGAATATGCAATGTCTGGGCTCCTTGCTGGTAAGTATGAAAATAAAATATAAATAAAACATCTTAAAGTCAATAGAATCGTTATATGAACTCACACCAGAGAAACTAAATGAAAAAATAAAGATGGGAGCTATGGCAAAAGTTCAAGGAGAATAAGACCTACCATGTAAACTCTAGTAATGTAACGGCTTCAAATGAGAAAAAGGTTTGTAACAACGAAAAGTTAGCGAAGAAAATTAAGTTCTCAGGAAAAAAAACACCAAAACAAAATTGTTAGTCAGATGAAACGTGATCTCTTCTCAGCATCTATTGTAAAAGTTAAGTCATACACATATGAATCTGTCTTTAATGTTGACTTATACAGAAAAGATCTAAAACGATTCAGATTAAAAGGAAAGGTTTCTGGTCCACTACATGACATATGATGTCCAGTGCTCGTTAATATGTCTGATCTTGTCGTTGACTGCGTTCAGATTTCGATGAAATGAAGGTATTTTACTTGTTGTTAAACGCTTTATATGGGAGATATTTTTCTGTTGACAATCAGATATGGATGACATGTCGGTTTTATGATGACGGTGTTAACTAATAATGTGTTGATTTTCCAATCACTTCTAGGAACTGATTCTACATTTATATTGTCACGTGATGCATTTGTATTATTATTGATAATTTCCCCTCCTGTATATTAATTACTTTACATTAAAGTTTTATATAAAGGCATTCCTTTGTGTCATCCTTCCTCAGGTGTTGAACTCTCGGAACCAAATTCAGAAATATTCCTTGCCACTGACGCTAGCGCCAAAGATTCCTCTGATGCAAACACTGCCATTAGTGCAATAATTGCGAAGGGGATCAAAGTTCATTTTCTGTTGACAGGATCATGTTCTTCGTCACGACGACGTAGAGGTATATATATATATACGTATCGTTTTCAGTTATTACTAATACTAATATTATTGTTTAGTGTTTAACGTTAGATATCCTACCAGGATTAACACAGCTTGTCTATGTTCCGATGATAAAACCAAAGCGATTGCATTCATTCATTAGTAGGGTTTTTGATATAATAGCTTGATGCGGAAATATAATTCATTGTAGTGTTTTATTTCTAATGTCCTTTTTTACATATAGATGACTAATTGACTAGAAAAAAAGTGAAATGTGGAGAGGTTATGTATTGTCCTCCCGAATACTGACAGGGCCAGGAGCTTTTCTGCAACCTGTACAATATCATTATTAGATGGCGACGTGATCAGCAGCTTGTTTGTTGACACATTGTAGCCATGCAGAAATTTAAACAAAAAAGAAGAAATGTATATTAATACTAATGATTGAAAGCAAAGTACATCCTGTAAAAAAGTGAAAGTAGTTTGTTCAAAGGGTTCACCAGATTGCAATACATGGAACCGGTCAATAATGATAAACGCCTGAAATGCTGCAATCTAGAAGGCGAATTTCATTGTACAAGAGAATACCAATATGTCAAAGTAACCATTTAAACTCAAATTCAATATAACTATGGTGAATATAATTAACATGGATACTAAATCAAAGTAAATGAGGAATAAAACCAGGTGTTCCGGGAGAGTAAGAGGACAATTCAAGTAAATAATGCCACGTTCATCAACTGAGAACAAGAACTCAATATCCAACGAACATTCAATCTTCATATCGTACAACGAAATAGAGTATTTCTCAATAATATCACTCTGACGACCGTATTCCTTTATTGCAGATATTTTATCTAGAAAGAAGAGAGACCTGGCGACATTCCAAAATATAGCAGCATCTAGCGGTGGGAGTGTGTACCAAATCGGTAGCCTTGAACTCTCCACTGTCCTTGGTCATTTACTCGAGGTATAATATCACGTGATTACCCGCAATGACATCGATACGTACATAAGTATATACCTTAATATTATGCCACAGTCGTATCAACATGTAAATTGTTGAGTTTAATGTTTAAAGAATTGTACATATAACACAATTGCAACTTTCAATACATATTAAGAATTAGTTACATCATTGTTAAAAAGGTGTGAAACTCCATCATAAGGACATTTCGTTTCTTCAGAGCACATAGTAACGCTTCGGGTCATAAAAACTATAATTATAATTAGTAGAATTACAAAAATAGAATAAAATCACAGCACTTTTCTTGGTGAATTTAATGTATTCTGAACTGTGACCATGGAAGCATATCAGACGTCGAGCGCGATCAGAATAAAAATGATAAATGGATATATAGAAAAAATATTCATAGCGGATTTACGTTATAAAGTTTGAATTACGCGCCTTTTTCAAGGAACTGATCATGGAATTATTTGCATTTCTTTCGCAGGAAAACTTTGCATCCTCTATCGCCGTGATGGACTATTTTATCCAGACTACTGGAGAGAGCAACTCTATGACAATAACGGTAGATAGTGGATCAATTAGCCTGTTCATCAGCATCACTGGTCCACACAGCCTCACCGAAGCCTCATTGTTGGACCCATTAGGTACTCACTTGGAAACAACCTCACTCACAACACCATATCGGTCACAGACTTGGCAGCAACCTACCTCACAACATCCTATCAGTCACTCACGAGACCTCTCTCTCTCTCTCAGCAATATCACCATGCAATTGCTTATTGCACTCACACAGACACGTGCTAATTTGAAGTAATCACTTTAACATGTGATTTATCTTTATTTCAGGAAGAGTAGAAACCTTCTCAACAGAAAATGCGACACGGCATTATTCCAGCTACAAAATCAAAATGACGATTCAAGTAAGACATGTTCATTGCCTTATGCTTTAATCTGTTTTTTTTTCGAAATGTCTTGTGCTTTGTTTGTTATCATATTACTGTTTATGTCGTTTCATTGTGGTTTACATCACATAACAACATGTGTATTACGATTATTTAATGAGGAATTAGGACCTGCACTTTAACCAAACTTCAGATTGACTTAAGGTGATCCGTTATGTAGTGATTATAATATTCATCTGCTGTAGAATCCGACGCCCGGCACCTGGATGCTGACACGCTTTTCCAGTAGAGAATGGGAACTAAACATCACCGTGTCCAGTGAACTCGATATCGACGTTCAGCTGATAGAGACAGACGACTCTGGGATACATTACGTATCTACACGGAACCCTATATCAGGTACTTTATGTATCCACTCGGAACACTTTACCAGGTCATCGCGTATCATTTCGGAATCCTATAACAGGTAAAATACGTATTTATCCGGAAACCATATAACAGGTAAATTACATGTCCACCCGGAAACCATATAACAGGTTCATTATAAATCCACTCGGAACGCTATACGTGATAGCTTTCACTTTATCAACCTGGAACCTTGTTATATGGTTGTATTGACTCTTTAGGCTGTTATAAGACATCAATTTGTATGGGTTTTTTGTAATCTTTTTGTTATTGGAACAATTTTGTAACTGATCAGCAAATTACTTTTTTCCGGAATGCCTTTAATTACGTTAGTCATACTCAAACTTTAAAATTAACTGCTTAACCAATCTCTAGATAAATCATTCCTTGTAATGCTACTATAAGTACATTTCGGCGTTCTGTATTGTTAAAACTACTGTATTACAGGTACAAACTACACGCTGGCAGTTGTTGTCTACAATCTCAACACCTCCTCGACATCCTTCAGTGTAAACATTCTGGATGCGGACGGAACAGTCACTTCTAATACACCAATAAACATTACGTTTGGAGAGTCTAAAACCACTGGTTATATACCAATTGTCATACCTGCAGCAGTAAGTAGTGCCCCTTGTTAAATCATTATTAAACTGTTGAGGTATGGGAATAGACCACCTTCATATGTTTATTCTGGCATTCTTCTGAACAAATCTTAACATTTCTTCCTGGAACAAATACAAGGCCCTTAACATCACGGACGAGTCTACAAGTACGAACTGGTAGCAAACACATAGATATATTAGTCAGTTACGTTCCCGTCTATATCTGATATATCATTTTATCATTTGCGAACAGCTTCTTCAAATTAATATTCTGACATGGTTTTCATAACCTGGCTGGCTTTCACTCACATGGATGAATCATTTACCAATTAGTTTTTAAAATGTATGTTTATAATATATAATATTGCTAATTCAAATTGTACAGAACTTTTACGTCCAGCTGATTGGGACCGATCAAAATGGCTTCCAGTTCAAGCGAATGGCAGGAGCTATGTTCACACCTGTTGGGGTGGATTTATTTGTTCAGCCAATATTCGGTACGTTTAACTTGATTTATTTGAACGGAAAATATTTTCATGTCGGATTTATGACCTTTGCTTAAAGTTGAAGCACTTGTATCCAACCAATCTTCCATCATCGTATCCTGATATTTTATCTACAACAATTTTTCAAGAGCTGAACAATGATATAACTTAATTTAGCATTTTTTAAATGATAAACATTCTACAGGAAACCTTGATATCGGAACTCTTCAGAACATTACCTATACACTGAGTAACCAGGGAAGTACCACGGAAACATACACAGTCAGCATCGTTGACGATAAGGGACGGGCCCTACCGCCAACGTCAAAGCATCACAGCGTTAATGCAGGAAGTAACGTCACCGATAATTTTCAGCTTTCTAGCACTACAGAGCTGGAATACACGTTGGTATTACATAAAATCATGTTAATCGCCTAATAAGAAAAACAATACATTCTCTAAAAAAACTTATAAATAAACTCGTATAAATCAAATTCCAAGACTTCTGTGCCTGAAGTAATCTGCCATTAACGGGAAAACTGTATGGTTTCAGATACTTTTGATATGTTAGTTTTGAAGTGTTGTACAAGGGTGCAGTATCAAAAAACAATTGCATTTATTTGCCATATTCAGTACAACAGTAAAGTTTGTATTAGTTTAATCCAAATCACAATTATTATTTTATTCTGTTTGTATATCACAGGACGTACACCATCAGCGTCACCTCCTTCGGATCCTCAACTGTTCTGCAGTCCACGACATACACAGTCATGGTACAGTCTGTATACTATTCAAACAAATGAAGAGAACACTATTCAATTGTCATAATGATTCGACAAAAATAAGTACAAAAATAATACAATAGAATAAAGTAATTTCCGGTGACATGTTTAGCTCTATCAGTCATCTCAAAATTGATATTCGACTCCTCTATGCATTGTATTTTCTGCATCCTGATACCTTTAGCATCGTTTCATTGATAAACACTAATAATATATCTTATGTATAATTAATATATGCATTTAACCATTTATAACATTTTATCAAATCAGCTTATATCGCTGATAATTTCATTGATATGGGAAACACTTATATATATAATAGGGATGATATTTTGTATTTATAGTTTACCGGCGCTTTTTGTTCTTCATTCATGACGACACCTAAATGTGAGGTAGAAAATACCGGTAATTGTTCTTTGTTTTCGTGGTCTGCTTCTGCTGTTTTTTCATTTGACGTGTTGACGTTCCTAGTCACAGATAACGTGACTGTAGTCATTGACGGGGGAGACACGACCCGCCTCTATATCAGGTAATGTTAGTTGTCATTATGAACATACAGAGATGTTTTGTTCATTGTTAAATACTGTAATATTGTTTATAACAAACCATTGAATCAAATCATAACAGAAACCAATGGCGATAAATCGTGTCAAACCTATCCCCATATACTATGAAATCTTTCGTGGCGGAAATAGATATCCACTAATACATATGACCATGGATCAGTTCACTGTTAATATTATCTGTCCATGAAACATTGTGCAATTTAAAAGTGTTCTTTTATAAACCATGAAAATTAAACACCGCGAAAATATACCATTTTAGGTATGATGCCTAATTGCTTTGATTATGAGCTTAATTCTTTAAGATAGAGTGGATATCAATACAAGGACGTGTTTATTTCACTGAACTACACTGGAAAGTATAAGGCGGGAAGCGAAATAAAGTCAATAAAAGTATGTAAAATATTGAATTGTTTTGATTTTGAGATAATAAGTACACTAGTTGAATCAAACTCAACCCGTCTCTTATTTTTTATTTTAATTTTTGCACGA
The DNA here is from genome assembly GCF_031769215.1 of Ylistrum balloti. NCBI lineage: Eukaryota > Metazoa > Mollusca > Bivalvia > Pectinida > Pectinidae > Ylistrum > Ylistrum balloti. Next base: position 54,127 of record NW_026782947.1, on the reverse strand, counting down.
GAGTGAATTTATCGACCAAGATTTCAGACTAGGCACGGAGACTTTGGCAAGGCCTTCAATTGTACCTTTTTATATAATAATGGTACCCTTACCGAGACATTATCTAGAAGATATACATTCATCAGCTTTCTACAACAGTTGTTTTCTTCGATTCTTAATTACAATGTGGCCCAGGAGGAGGGGTTTTCTCTAAACTGTATTTTAAGCGTAATAATATCTATTTTGCACTTTTCATTTTAGCGAGCTACCTATAATGCCAACTGATATTATTTACATTTAATATTGTTAAGATGTTTTAAATTGTTTTTCAATATTACAATTCCTGTCATAAATGTGGACAGCTGATGAAAGTCTCAATGAGAAGCTATTCGCTGACCTACCCTGGAAAATGTTATCGCAAAAATGTCGCTATTTGGTTAATTTACATTAGAAACACTTCATCAAACGATTGTAAATGTACAGGGGAAATATAACCAGGTGTTCCCAAAGGGTAAGCGCTGCGTCTAGTAGACTGTCTATGATGAAGCTTTGTTGAATTTCAGATGTAGATGTTGAAGAGTTTATAAAGGAGAAGTCTAGTTCTTGTTTAAATATCAAAACTTTTCTGCATTAACTTATACAAAATATACATGTAAACTTATAAACAAAAATCAGCCTTTACCATACCAAAGTTTTGATGTTCTTACTCTGGCAAAAGCCCGAGTGAGCGGGCGTCTCGCTACTGGAGACTAGGCTCTCTCCTGTCTGGCCTCTGCTCCCCTCTGTTCTCTTTGGCAGACCAAGAGAGGTCTATTTATACTAAAAGGTTAGGAAACAGGCTGCTAACAATGATTGAGTAATACATGAGTTATTGACATAAACTTATACATGGGAAAGGTCGTAGATTAAGTTGTTTTCCACAAGATAAGTATGCAAGGACCTTCATGCAAACTTCTTAGATAGGGCTCAGTTAATTACTTATATAATCAGATAATAAATTAATACATGGACATGTAAAGTAGATTAAGTAGCAACAGTATATCCTTGGCTTCTGGTCAATACATAACCATCTACTGATCGATAGATGTGATGTCAGTAATAAATTGAGCTGGTCTCATTCTGGCACTTGCATTATAATTAAGAATCTGACCTATGTATAACTAAACACAGTTTTGAATAGTTTAATTAACTGGCATTTTGATAGGAATTGAACTATTTCTTTTGAAACATTGTTAAAGGCTCACATTTTGTTTTTTTCCAGTGGAAGTTGCTGTGTAACAAATTTTACGTTGAATGCATTTCCTACGGCTGGAAGTGGTTGCCAGGCGACGCAGTATGTGTACAAATCCCTATCGGGGTTTCAGTATGTGACATCATTGGAAATCACAGACGACACTTCTGGCAAGGTATGTTGTAATCGTAACACAAAAAGAACTTTTCAGCTTCAGAAAATTTACTAAGAGTAATTACTCAATTTGGAGCTACAAGTGTTGGTTGTGTTGTAATTGATTTGTTATTGAGCTACTATTCCTTTTGTATTCTGTTCAATATACTTTTTTTGTTTTGTATTTCGATCCGCTCGTCTATAACCTTTCGATACCTTCAGGTTATATTTGTATATTAACTTAACAGAACAGAAACGCACAATTAACTGATGCATTCCTATGATATTTTGGGAAATTTATACAAAAAAAATATATCAATGTGAAGGGACAAGACTACTCTTTACAATACTGAAAAGTCTGTAAGACATCACTCGTGTCATCAGTCGTTATGCAAAGAGGGATACCCTCGAAAGACAAAATGACACTTCAGTACCTGGTGTGGGCACCTCTTACAAGAATCCCTGCACGGATTCTCCTATGCATTGAACTCATGGAAACATTGATTCGTCTTAAGGAAATGTTGTTGCATGCTTGTGTTAATGCTGCGATCAACGTGGTTAGTTGGGGATTTTTGTCGTTTCCTAATACGTCTGTCTAGCTCATCCACCAGATGCTCAATGGGAGACCAATGGTGGCCATTCCAAAGATTGAACGTTGTTTGCCGTGTGAAAATCATGAAAAACTCTGGAAACATGCGGTCTAGCATTTTGTTGCTGCAAACGTAGGTTATGACGTCTGCGAAGTGGGAAGATATGTGGTTAGAGGATCTGTTCTCTTTATAGAACGGCACTGAGGTTTGGATATAGGACCATTAATGGGGATTTTACTCAATGAGAGATGCCTCCCAAAACCATTAGAGAAGCCCCAGCGAATATGTAGCGTTCAACCAAGCATGCGTCAGCGAAACGCTAGATTCAAAGGTGAACATCACACGCCTCCACCGACGCATCCAAAACCATATCGCGCCATGTCTTCGCATCCAGTCAAGACGCCTTTGCCACCTCAGATGTGTCAAAGGTGACCCGACATAAGGTCGGCGGAAAATTATTCTCTCAAGCGGTTCCTGGCAGTGTAAGCACTAATGTGTCTGCCATGAGTACCTGAGGTATGCGACACAGTCTCTACAGCAGTCCTGTATCTGTCGCTCAAGTGCGCCCTGTCTTGTCATGCGGTCGTCATACGCGGACGACCGTTCCTGGGACGATCGCTAAACTAACCAAGTAGCATGGAAACGTGTGTAGATACGATTAATTGTAAACGGGACAACGCCAAATTGTCCTGCGACAGCAATTTGGCTGTGACCATCCATCTGCAACGCAATTGCTTTACCCGTCTGAATTTGCGTTAGTGACATCTCGGTCAATGGCGAAATCAAAATGCCGACGTGGAAAATTAATGTGGCTGAACTTAGAATATCCTTTGAAATTATTCGTTCGAAAAAAATCCTGCTTTGGGTAAATTGCCAAATAGAGAGATCACTCTTGATGTAATACCTGACAAAATATTCCATTATTTCCTAACAAGCTAAGGTATACTGCAGGTTGGAACTTTATGCGTTTCTTTTTTTTTGTTGCGTATAAAAAAGCCATTGTTATACTTTAACAGGATGGGGATGACGTCACATACGTAACGGAGGACACAGAGACGAACCTAGGACTGATCGCTGGGGTATTAATCGGGGTAGCGGTTCTCATACTGGGTGTCACAGCCGTACTCAAGTACGTCACGTCGAAGAAGGTAGTTAAGGAAAATACCAGCATGGTTGAATTTGAAGAGACCAAGCATCCCGATACTTCACAGAAAACGAGATTCGACCCGAAAACACTGAGTCCTAAGGCGTGGGATTGCGAGTACGTGATTTCTTCTTGTTTGTATAAAAAAAAGTTGCTATGTTATCATAGCTTTACATGTTAATCTATGAATGACGGAATATACGCCAGATCAAATATTAAACATCTCAATTAATAAGTTCAACAAAACAAAGAGAACATCAGATAAACGCTCAAAAGAAAGAATAGAGAAATATTACAAAGTGTACATAGTCAGCGAGTACGTTAATGTATTTAAAAAATCACATATTGATAATATTCTTCATTAAAATGAACAAAACAACGAGAACATCAGGCAAACACTCTTGAACATACAGAGAAATATTCAAAAGTACACAGTGTCAAGAAGTACGTTATCCTATGGAATACTTTATGATGCATTTCATTGTCTCACGAATGTGTTTTGTATATGTTGACAGGGTAACGTTTGCACCACGTCCACCAATGACTACAAGAATGAAATTTTGATTTGAAGTGCAACCGCCTTTCCTGAACAAAACCTTAAACATCGGACATAACAGAAATTATTGTTTTATCAGTTAACAATCTATTGTATTCCATATACGACAGACCTTAAGTAAAAGGACAGAAAATATTCTTATAGGTACAATGCATGATACCTAGAAGTTGCATGACATTACTTACATGGATTGACAAATTTATATCACGGGTGTCGGCTATGAAGCAGAAAACACTTCATGAGTCACCATATAAATCTTTCCTGTATTCATATCTTGTCCTTGGTTTATTGACGTTTTATTGAATTACGTTTATTTTTCATGTTTGTGTTTCCATCCCATGATCCTTGTTCCGGCCTCTGGTTTTTGTGCATTTATTCCGTCCGTTTATTCTGTTTTTTGTTTCATATATTGATATATACATAATATATGTATCTTATCATATTTATCATAGTAAATGTTCATTTCAAAGAAAACAAATTCAGTCATGTTTCGTCTCTTTAGCCTACCACAGACATATCGCTAAAAGAGAATATATGACATAATCATCAGCTTTTCTTTGTGGGTGTTATTTTTTGTTTTGCTGTCTATTTGTGCTAGGTGTTACTTAGTTTTACAAATATTCGTAAAGACAAATGTTTATCTAATAATGATACAAAATCCTTAATTATCGACGAGTTTTATCATTTACGTATATTTATATGCCCAAACGGAGATAAGCAGATTTTTTACTACTGGTTGCCAGGAGCAAGATTAATACAAAAAAATGCCAACGGGAACATATATTGATAAAACATATTGCCATACAAAAACAAACAAAATTTAAAAAACCGCTTAAAAAGGTGTTATAATAAAGTGTTCCTGATATTTCTATGGTTATAAAACTCTTTTTTCTTAAATATTGCTTTGAACTTGGTATCTACTCTTTGTTAACATGCAACATTTCCTGTTGTTCCTGGATTTATTTTGTAACCAATAGTTTTTGTTGGCAGACATTAAACTTGTTTATGACTTGTCAATATCCTATCATGTAGACAAATGCTTTGTTTGGAAAAAAAACATATCATAATAACTGAACGTTGTTATTTGTTATAAAAGCATCATTTATCAGTATTTCACCAAACGTGGTTTCAAACATCAAACATATATGTTAACTTTTGACATTTTAACATTCCGATATATGAGAGGGACACAGAAATATTCAAATAAATGAGAGGACACAGACACATCAAGATTAATAAGAGGGATATAGAAACATTCAAGTTAATGAGAGGGATATAGAAACATTCAAATTAATAAGACTGACACAGAAAGATTCAAATTAACGAGAGGGAAACAGAAACATTCAAATTAACGAGAGGGATACAGAAGCATTAAGATTGATCAGAGGGACACAGACATAATCAAATTAATGAGTGGGACACAGAAGCATTAAGATTGATCAGAGGGACACAGAAATAATCCAATTAATGAGAGGGATATAGAAACATTCAAATTAACGTGAGGGATACAGAAGCATTAAGATTGATCATAGGGACACAGACATAATCAAATTAATGAGTGGGACACAGAAGCATTAATATTGATCAGTGGGACACATCAATAATCAAATTAATGAGAGGGATATAGAAACATTCAAATTAATGAGAGGGACACAGAAACATTCAAATTAATAAGATTGACACAGAAACGTTCAAATTAATGAGAGGGATATAGAAATATTCAAATTAATGTGAGGGACACAGAAACATTCAAATTAATAAGATTGACACAGAAACGTTCAAATTAATGAGAGGGATATAGAAATATTCAAATTAATGTGAGGGACACAGAAACATTCAAATTAATAAGATTGGCATAGAAACGTTCAAATTAATGAGAGGGATATAGAAATATTCAAATGAATGAGAGGGACACAGAAACATTCGAATTAATAAGATTGACACAGAAACGTTCAAATTAATGAGAGGGATATAGAAATATTCAAATTAATGTGAGGGACACAGAAACATTCAAATTAATAAGATTGACACAGAAACGTTCAAATTAATGAGAGGGATATAGAAATATTCAAATTAATGTGAGGGACACAGAAACATTCAAATTAATAAGATTGACACAGAAACGTTCAAATTAATGAGAGGGATATAGAAATATTCAAATTAATGTGAGGGACACAGAAACATTCAAATTAATAAGATTGACACAGAAACGTTCAAATTAATGAGAGGGATATAGAAATATTCAAATTAATGTGAGGGACACAGAAACATTCAAATTAATAAGATTGGCATAGAAACGTTCAAATTAATGAGAGGGATATAGAAATATTCAAATTAATGTGAGGGACACAGAAACATTCAAATTAATAAGATTGGCATAGAAACGTTCAAATTAATGAGAGGGATATAGAAATATTCAAATTAATGTGAGGGACACAGAAACATTCAAATTAATAAGATTGGCATAGAAACGTTCAAATTAATGAGAGGGATATAGAAATATTCAAATTAATGTGAGGGACACAGAAACATTCAAATTAATAAGATTGGCATAGAAACGTTCAAATTAATGAGAGGGATATAGAAATATTCAAATTAATGAGAGGGACACAGAAACATCCATCATGTCATCCTCGGGAATACACAAACAATAAATAATAACCAATACAATCTGAAGTGTGCAGACGGAACGTTAGGATACCCAAGGGAGATAACTCATATTAATCTAACTGAAAACAAGAAATCCGGACAGGTCCTTTGCTCACATGAAGTGCAAAAATGACTAATATTACTGGCCAAATGCAGAACGTCTGGATTTCAAGATATGCTTGTTCATAAAAATCATGGGATGTTTGACGGTCGACATACTGGTCTCATTGCGGAATATTCTATTTGTGCGATATGACACTGGACGTGTTTGATGCTCGTTAGTTTGCCCGTTTGTTCCGTTGTCGTAAACATTGTTTTCATTGGTAGGTGTTACATACCCTTTCGGAATATTTTATTTTATTCAACTTGTAATTTTTAAGGAGTTTCATGCAAATCTTTCTTTTATTCACATTTTTCCTAGGTTTATTGAAGTTTACTTTGGATCAGGATTACGTTGAGATGTTGGTGTTTTTACCTGGCAAAGATAAAACAATATATGTTACTGTTCTGCTGGTCAGGGATTGCTCTATTTTATCTCACTCTGAATTTGTATTGAAATGTCCTATTCATTCATGTGCCTTTGTACAATCTTAAACATGTGGAATGTTTGAAAACCTTCACCAGATAATTCTTGTTTAATTGAATGATTATATGATGAACGTTTCATAAGCTTTATGTTAAGGTTCAATATTTATTTTATGTATTCTTTTCTTTGTAAGTGTTTATATATCATACCACTGTTTCTTCAACCTAGGACTCGTCCTTGAAATTACATCATACAGTCGTTTCCTCATCGAACTCGTCAGTGCTTCTATATTATACAGCTGTTTCGTTTCTAAGAAAAAACTCCATGATGTAGCTTCACTGACAAGTCCTAGAAGGACGAAATAACTGTATGATATAGCTACACTGAGGATTCCTAGAAGGAAGAAACAACTGTTTGGTATAGCTGCACTGACGAGTCTTAGGAAGACGAAACAGCTGTATGATATATCAACACTGACGAGTCCGGGAAGGACGAAGAAACTGTATGATATAGCATCACTTAAGGGTCCAAGAAGAAAGAAACAGCTGAATGATGTAGCATTAGTAACGGGTCAAAGATGTAAGAAACAGCTCTATGATTGAGCTGCACTGAAGAGACCTAGAAGGACGAAACAGCTGTTTAATATATCACTATCAACAATGAGTTCGAGAAGAACGAAATAACTATATGATATAGCATCACGTACGAGTCCGAGAAAACAGAAACAGCCGATGATGTAGCATCACTGACGAGTTCGAGATTGAAGAAACACTTGTATGATATATCAACACTGACAAGTCCTAAAAGGACGAAATAGCTGTATGATATATCAACACAGACGAGATCGAGAAGGACGACACAGCTGTATGATATGGAAGCACTGACGAGTCCTAGAAGGAAGAAACAGCTTTTTGTTATAGCTGCACTGACGAGTCTTAGGAGGACGAAACAACTGTATGATATATCAACACCGACCAGTTCGAGAAGGACGAAACAATTGTATAATGTAACTTCAATAGCGAGTCCGAGAAGGACTTAACTGCTCTATAATATAGAATCACTGATGAGTCCTAGAAGGACTGAATAGCTGGATGATAAAGCTTCATTATCGAGTGCTAGGACGACGAAATAACTATATGCTGCAGTTAATTTATTGTTTCTCTCTACTTCTTCTAACTCTTCAATTTGTATTAAAATTGCTCTTCACCTGTGTCTTTTTTACAGTCCTTAATTTTTTATCTACGTTAGTATTCATGTACGAGATAAAAATCGCAATTGATTTTAAAAAGTAAAGGTTTTGGATGTATCAGCATAAAATTAATTATCAATACACATTACAAAATTCGAGGTTGAGTCACAATCGTGCATATGACTTCCTTGTTTGTGTTATCTGTTATGAATGTTGTTGCTGTAAATATCTTGTTATTCTATATTTCGTCCTTGTAACATGCTTTAGTATCATATTTGTTCAAACTTATCTCTTATTAAGTATGTGTAAATGAGATTTAACAAGGAAGTTGTTATGTATTCTAGTCTTACTTGTAGTGCTCTGGTAAATATTGTTTTAGAAAATGACCACACAGTGTAAATAGATTCAACAATGATTTTATGTATACTTTTCAATACTTGTGCTGTGGAACGAACGCAATTAGTTAATTCCAAGAATGCAACCATATTATACTATTATTAGGGTGAGATTATGGTTATGATAATGTTGGCCTGCTCGTTACCTGACTGTCACGTTTCTAGTAATTGGAATAGTGGCATGGTTTAGAATATATACATGTACTTGACGTTGTTCTAAAGGGCCTGTTTCCAGTAATGTTAATTCTCCATAGGAGCCTGCCCCCGTATAATTTCTTATCTAGCTCAACTACTGTTTTTTTCTTTTCCGAAAAATAATGTTACACCTTTCCGACACCCAGATTTCATAATTTCAGTGAAAATGTATTTTTATAAAGTTGTCAATTTCAGCATCAAAGACATAAGTTCGTAAATAAAAGGTTATCTCGAAATTGTAATTCGCAACAAAGTATAAATTTCTTTTGATAAATATTTCCAAAACATCGTGTTTATTCATAAAACATAAAAAAAAAATATTCTCGGATGAAAATGCACTTGGAGAGACACAATTATGAAGAAAAATGCCATAAATTTGCAATTTTCTCCCGTTATATAGTTTTGGATGCAAATTTCCATCAGACAATCGGATAGAGCTTTACTTGTTTCATATTTGTACCAAAAATCAGCTAATCCCATGTGGTGGAACGTTCTCATATCGCCGCCTGAATGTGGTTGTAAATTGAAAGAAAAGGGGAAAGTTATATTGAATATCAGAGCGGATATTTTCATGACAGTTTTATGATGTGTAACGACTAAATAAATAGTATCGATATAAAGATTTACGCTGAGGACACCCTGATACATGAATACTGTTCTATCTCAAGCTGCCCTCTTCTGAATTTTCTGATCGTGGGGCCTTGTACATTTATCCGTATCTTCTTGTCTTTGTCTATACGTTTACGAAATCATTCACTCGACGCTAGCTATTCTTGTCTCAATTTCCTTATTTTATTGTCCCATCTCCAAAGCGTTGTGGCTCTGTCAGGGTTGGGACCCTGACTTGTCTCACTTTCTTTGTGCCTGCCGACCACGCCACATCGAATAGATATATTATCCATATGAAATACTTTATTTTGTTCTAAGTAATCAATCAATTCTGCGCTTCTTGAAGGTATTGAATGTGATTTATTATATTGTCCTGTTATTTTGTGTAATTAGTTGTTCGTTATTTATCACACATTTTCGCATAATTGTACCAAACTACTAAGTATTAGATGTTTACAGCAATCATCGGTGGCTTGCTATTTTGTTACTTTATCGACGCTTCATAAACCAATCGTTATTGTTTCAAGATGGAGAGTAAATGTGTTCGAGAAGAGTGTCAAGTATACTTCAAGAAACGTAGTGGCAATAAGAACAGAAGTGCACGAAATGTAAATAGTCCACAATATAAATGGCTCCTAGATACGCTGGTGCAACAAGGATTGATGTCAGCAAAGAACAAGCATTTATTTGCCAAAAGTGCTACATGAAGTATCTTCGGAACAAAAATCAGCCTGAACCTGAACCCGAGCAGAACCAGGAAATCGAGGAAGAAGACGACTCCCCGTCCCATATCCTGCCGTTGCTGACCCTTCATGATCTTTTGAATGGATCATCTTCACACAAAAAATGCTGTCTCTGTCTTGTTACCTTTCCAAAAAATGGAACAAAATCATCAGTCTTACCAAAACGTGCAAGACATCACCTGATCTATTCACACAAACTGTGGTGTCCCACCTCATCCCGCGTCTGCTCCATTCACCTTATTGGTAACGACTTAGATCCGTCTACAGAGGTTGTCCTTGATGGTAGAGGTTCCTTGGAATCTCAGTTACCATTAAAATCGTCCGAAATCATTAATGACCTCCTAGAGGTGTCGCACGTCCTTTCACAGAACCAGTCTGCGTTTACAATAAGCTTTTCCTCTCTTGATGACTCGGCATGCATGGCCTGGACAGGTTGGTCCAAAGATCAGTTCCTCGAAATCCACTCGCACTGTTCCCCATATCTATCATCTGGTATATATACCAAGACTACACACGATGCTTTATTACTGATCTGGGTAAAACTGAAAACCGACATTTTCTGGAGTCAGTGTTCTTCTCTTTTTGGAATTTCCAAGTCAAGTGTGTCCACAACTTTCCACTCCATAGTACAGGCATTAGACACATCGATAGTCCCACAATTTCTAGGTCCGGATCACTTGACAAGAGAACAATTGCTCGGGCACAATACTGTCTTTTCAGAAGCATTTTTTGGAGATAAAGCCACTGCCATATTAGATGGCACCTATATTTATATCCAGAAAAGCTCCGACCACAAGCTCCAGAGAATGTCCCACTGTGGCCAGAAGAAGAGAAACTATGTCAAATTCATGAGCATCGCCTTACCAGATGGCTACATTCTGGACACCGTAGGACCATTCACTGGCAGCGAAAATGATGCTACAATTACAACAAAAGTCATGGACAAGCTAGTAACTTGGCTACAACCAGACAACAACGTTGTCGTTGACCGAGTTTTTAGAGATGTCCTATCAGTTGTCGAAGCCTCTGGCCTCAATGTTAGCATGCCGTCATACCTGAAACCCCGTCAAAGTCAACATTCTGACGTCCAAGCAAATCTTGACAGAACTATCACCAAATCGAGGTGGATTGTGGAATCCTATCATGGTCGTCTGAAATACTGGACGTTCTTCCGAACGCAATTGGTGTCTAACAGCTTTATCAATGTCATTGAGGCTTTGCTTCGAACCGTCACAGCCTGTCTGAATGGTATTAGAGGACCGATCTACCAGAGATCTCCAGAGACAGATGCCAAAGATAGGCTAATGGCTGAACGTATGAAGGACCGTTTGACAACACCGAATGGTTTAGCTCAGAGAGGCAAGATAGATCCGGATCTATCTAGACGGGCAAGGTCCGAGTTTGTCAAGATGGATGCATCTTCCGTACTGTTTCCCCGTCTCGATCTTGATTACTTGAGAACCATTACGTGTGGAACGTATCAGATATCTCTGGCTCCTGGTTACATCGCCGAACATTTAAGTGATGACGGAGACTGAGGTGTGGCTTTACCAGCACTCCCCAGACCTTCTCCGATGTCAAATACATTCTCGACACAAAAGCCAAACGAAATATAACGTTTGGATGCGGTTCACCGTTTCACCCGATGTTGAGGCCCCAATAAAGGACTACTACTGCCAGTGCCCAGTTGGAGAGAGAACGATGGGAATGTGTGCGCACATCTCCAGTATCTTGTACTACCTTGGGTATTACAGGACGCTGGAAAACCCTCGACCATTACAACCACAGGTAAAGAAATTCCGACAAAACTTGAAATAGTTTTCCATGCGGCAACGGAGTGCATATGTCGAAAGTATGTTTGGGGCTCGATATGAAAGATCCCCGTTACCATGTGACTAAGCAAACTTATAAATACAGGTATTATACAATCGCCCGTAAATGCGAAAACCAACCAAAATCATAAGGAACACGTTTTGTTTGTTGTTCTGTCTATTTGTCAGCCAATGTCTTCAACCACGGGGACTTGTGAAGTAGCCATCTTGGATTTTTTTTTATGAAAAAGTGTTTCTTTCACTTTTTTTCATATCTGTGTACATATTTTCAAGATACCGAGCAAATACTCTCGTTTTTTGTTAATTATCTAAAGAAAGTCAAAAATCGGCAATTCAACCATAGGCTAATTCAACCCAACATTTGAAAATGTTCCACCACTTACATTTTGATGATTTTTCCTCTCATCAATAGCATATTACGTACTATCTAATAGGATAAAAATTGGTTATAAAAGGGTGTATTCTCTAAAAAACACAGTTTTTGTGTCTAAAATGTTATCGTCGAAAATGGCATTTTTGAGATTGTTTCTTCCATAAAACAGCCAAATGGCGCGATGGAAACATGATTTTTTGTCACAATTATGCCATGAATGTATTCTTTACGGTGACCATCATTTGATTAGATTTTCATTTATATTTGACATAACGTGCACATTTTATCAACACTTAGCTTCTGAAAGGTACAACTTTGAGGAGCCATAAAAAAACAAACCAAGTGACCTAAATCTTTATACTTTATAGATTTGTGACCATAACGGCATGGGCAATGCACCACCAACAGGAAATTTGAATCAGAGAAGGGGCCGTTTTGGAAACCGGCCCTTTATCTGATACATGAAAATTACGAAGTGAAGTTAATTAGCAGTCTGCAGCCCCTTCTTTCGATCATGTTGGATTTTCATTAGTCGCCTCTCAGACTTCAAAATTAAGGGCCTTAGCATTACAGACGAGTCCTAGAAGAACGAAAGAGCTGTATGATATAGAATCACTGACAAGTCCTAGAAGGACTTAAACAGTTGTATGATATAGTATCACTGACGAGTCCTAGAAGGACGAAACAGTTGTATGATATAGCATCACTGACGAGTCCGAGAAGGCAGAAATAGTTATATGATGCAGTTAAATTCATTATGTGGATTTACTGTATCTAACATATATTTGTATTAGAAAGTGCTATTCACTTGTATGTCTTTTGTACAGTCCTTATTTTTTTTTATAAATTTTAGTATCCATGTACATGGTAAAAGTCACAATTGATTTAAAAATTATGATTGTATCAATGTACTTTACAAATATCGCAGTTGAGTTACAAACGTGCATATGACTTCCTTGTTGATATCATAAATTAATGTAAAACAATACATCTCAATGGGAATTTAGTGCTTCAGTATCCTCATATCAGAGTCTATCAGAACAGTGTATAAGTTTGAGTATGTACGAACTTCATAGTTTCTTCCTGGTCGGAATTTACATGTTAGACCCAACCCCCTGTCTTTACAAATTTCGTAGTCTATATAAGACTGTCACGTTTTTAAATATTTAGAACTGCTTTAGACGCTTAAGATGTAATGTGAATTAATTTAGCTGCTTGATTAATTATTACAGTGCATTTGTATGACAGTCAACAAAGAAAGGAAATGTGGTATAAAATTGAACATAGAGACCAATCGTTAGCGATGGATACGCTTTCCTACGGGAAGTACCGGCGTTTAAGTGCCGGTAAGACTTCCGTTGATGTACAAAGAGAGCCTTCAGAAAAGTTAGAGATTATCGCCGTAGAACCAGTGTCTTCTCCTCATCCTTTAAAAATATGTCTTATCGTCGCTGCGATTGTCATGGTGATTGGCCTGATTGCAGCAATACCAGTGGCATTAGTGATTATCGGACAGGACCCGGAGACAGCGAACAAAAATAATCCGCCACCACGTGGAATGGGTATGTTACACGTGTTTGTTGTGTTTGAAATTATGTCTGTATAAGGTTAATTTATCAACAAATTCCCTACAAGAAAAGTTATGTATGACAGGTCGTACGTCGTCAATGAGTAATTCAAATACTGTACACATATAAGATATTTTATGATTTATATAAAATGCCTAACCAATTACTAAATATTGAAATTATAGGAGTTATAGAAACATGGAGAAGAATATGATGTCATTTTATAGCGATGGTATGGTCCATATTTATTTAGAAGTCGTGTTCACGTCGTTCAGTAATCGATTGACATAGAAAATATTGTTCGTGCTGTGGTTCTTTCATTGAAGAAATTATCAGATTTATGTAAACCATGTATGGCTGGCATACCTTACCATCAATATTCCTGTATTTCGTACCGTCTCTTTGGATTTGTTTGTCTTTTAAACATTTTTTTGTTTATAAATCATATCTGAAAAACGTGTTTATTTGGCAATTTTTGAAGATATACATTAAAAACAGAAAATAACATGTTGCCCTCAGATAGCACATTTAATTTCATTTGTCATTTATGTCAAAAAATTCAGGAATAACATTATTCTTGTTCTTCAACGATGCAATATATTTGGAACAGAAAAAAAACAGAAGTAGTCAGTCAACAGATTGCTGTTATTTGTATAAAATACGGATGACAATACATTAATGCAAAACTTAGTTTGTTCGGGTTAGAAAAGATATCAGTACTAAAAACACAAGTGTTTGTTCTGGATTGGTTTCGCTTAGGACATTGAACGTTGTTTTAAGGCGTGATCTTAATGATATTATTAAAATGTCTCATAGAAATGTTGCATGACGTTTTATCAATCGTCATTGATATCTGTATCCCTCATGGTTCAAACTTTAGGCACTTAACACCACTGTCGAGTCCTAGAAGATCTTACCATCTTATGATGCAGTCAAATTCACTATTAGGTTCTACTGTGTCTAATTCTAAATTTGTGTTTTAAGGTGATATGCACTTGTGTGTTTCTTGCACAATGTTTAAAATAAAGCAAATTATCTGTGATATTTATTGCTGTATTTTATACCAATGATGATGTTGTATTTTGCATAATTTGCTAAATGTTATTGCCGGTCATTTAATCTGTACATTGTCGTTTTGAACAGTTGCGTATTTGTTAACTAGGATTTATTTAGATATGTTCCCCATGAACATGAACCATCTCATTATCTATTGATATTTATTTGTTACAGCAAAAACGAAAATCATACCAATACATTTTCTTTTAAATAATACTAAACTAAATAAGTAGATTGTTCCCTCCATTGCGTTGCTTGACAGAGTCGGTGGAATAATCAATGTTGATAATGTTTTAAGTGTATTGAAAGACAACGGTATTATTTTTACATGGATATTTGCATCCTGTTATTTCGTGTTCAGTGCTACATACTTCATCCTGAACAGTAACAGTATTCAATAATAATATTAAGAGGTTAATGGTAAAATCAGTCTCAATACTATTTCTTAATTTCTTCATCGACAGCATAATTTATGTGTAATGTTTGACGAGTTCTTATAATTCAATTTAATTCAATAGGAAACTGACCTAAATTGAAGTCTTCCGTAAACAACACATGACACTCACTGTAAACAGTTCAGCATCAAAATAAATTACTACTTATGAAACCTCACGATGTTAATACAAGAGTTAGGCACCGACCACTATCTATGATGTTCACTCATAAGTAGACAAAACATCTATGTATTGTTGTGCCTAACTTATGAACTATTCATTTTTAGATAAAACAACATCAACCACTAAAGTGCTAGCAAGTCCCTCAACCACAGGTAAACTAACACGGGAGACATTTAGTAGTAAACTGACTATAATGTATACGCTTTACTCTTCCTAAAAAACAACTTTCAAACGGACACTATAAATAAATATCAAGGTAAACATAGGACACACGCTGTAATCAGTCACGCATGTAATCAAATTACTGGTGAAATCATTCAAAAGAGTAAGACACCAACAGGATAATAATTAAAACATTAATATATATAGTATTTATACATCTTCTGTGCGACTTTTTCAGACATTACACCTTCAACCTTTACAACTGAAGGAACTTCTACAACCCCAGGTAATACTCTAACGTTTCATCATATTGTCTCAAATCATCATATTTACTGGTGCTATTCATATGTGTCTTTTATGAAATATTATCAAGCACTACTGCTATCTTTAAACAAAAAAAGAGCTGACATAATTTGCTGTGGCATCTATTTTTCTCTATCCAGATGAGTAGCTCTTCCCTAAACAGTGTCTTCACACTGTCCGTATTATATTTTTATGTCATTCAGTGGTACCATGTTATAGTTTAATAATCACGTCATATCCAGCATTTTTTTAAGTTGAGACAGTCTACGATCGAGTCAGTGAATTGATAAGTATTCCTGATTCTTAGGTCTCCCTACACTTATTGGTGTTTGTTTCTATGATAACATGTAGATCATTTTTGATATTCGTAATCCTACAAACTTGCCTTTCTTCCCTTGTCTATCGTTGATATACATTTGCAGTGTCTCCTACACATGATATGCATGGCACTGAAGAGACAACAGCCCGCGTCACTTCTGAGACAACAAGTTTAACCCCAGGTTGTATACAGTATAATAAAATCGACTCTACGCTTCTTCTAAACTGCTCTTCTCTTATGTCAATAACAATCCATTTAGAAGGTCAATCTGTAAATCTAGTGGAAAAGGAGAAAGAGAAGGCAGTAAAGTCATTTTCATCTCAAACATATATCAATTATAACACTTGTTTTATTGATAGTTGTTACAACTCATTGTAGGATCTTAAATGTGATAATAACCTATCTTTTCAAGTTTAGATTTTCTAAAGTACAGTTGTCAGAAAGCATTATAGTTCAAATTGAGGAAACTTTAAATAGATTTCAGTAGAACTGCAAACACCAGCGAATAACATTTTTCATGTGTGATTGATGCATATAATCTAGAATCTTGTCGTTGACTTGTTATTCGATTTCCATAACACAGAACTCCATTTTGCACAGCACCATACCAATTTTTGTATATTTATATATATTAAACCCAACTTGAGCCCACAAACAATGGTATTATTTTACACAGTTATTTACATACTGTGTTTCCGTGTTCAGTGCTACATACTTCATCTTGAAGATTATTTCAAAATCTGATCAATGCAAGATGATGTATATATTGTTTGACTTACCAAATTTACTATATAACACAGGTTAAATTCACTAGTAATTATTCTGTCTTTTGCTACTGGCCTGTTTCTTTTCTCCAATAATAATATTAAGAGGTTAATGTTAAAGTTATTGTCTATACTATTTCTTAATTTCTTCATCGACAGGATAATTTAAGTTTAATGTTTGACGAGTTCATAATCACCAGCTATTTGTATTTTATTGTGTTGTTGATATTGTGTCTCAGATGTCTATATTATTTGTGTTTTTGCTGTATTTTGTTGTATATTTGTAAGTAATCTAGCGTTAATCAGATACTTTTTTGTTTGCTTATTTTTAGTCTTTCCCCCCTCTTCCCACCCCTCCCCCATTTTCTATTATTTTGTTCTTATTTTACATTCCTTTTTCATTTTATCTCGTATCACTGAACCACAAGTAGAATTTTGAATTAAGTCGGGGAAAATTCAATATGAAACTGACTTTAATTGTAGTCTTCCGTAGACAACATCATTCGAGCGGACACTGCAAATAGACACACAGGACACTCACTGTAAACAGTTCAGCATATAATCAAATTACTACTTATGAAACCTCACGATGTTAATACAAGAATTAAGCACCGACACTATCTATGATGTTCACTCATAAGTAGACATAACATGTATGTATCGTTGTGCCTAACTTGTGAACTATTAATTTTTAGATAAAACAACATCAACCACTAAAGTGCTAGCAAGTCCCTCAACCACAGGTAAACTAACACGGGAGACATTTAGTAGTAAACTGACTATAATGTATACGCTTTACTCTTCCTAAAAAATAACTTTCAAACGGACACTATAAATAAATATCAAGGTAAACACAGGACACACGCTGTAATCAGTCACGCATGTAATCAAATTACTGGTGAAATCATTCAAAAGAGTAAGACACCAACAGGATAATAATTAAAACATTAATATATATAGTATTTATACATCTTCTGTGCGACTTTTTCAGACATTACACCTTCAACCATTACAACTGAAGGAACTTCTACAACCCCAGGTAATACTCTAACGTTTCATCATATTGTCTCAAATCATCATATTTACTGGTGCTATTCACATGGGTCTTTTATGCAATATTATCAAGCACTACTGCAATCTTTAAACAAAAAAAGAGCTGACATAATTTGCTGTGGCATCTATTTTTCTCTATCCAGATGAGTAGCTCTTCCCTAAACAATGTCTTCACACTGTCCGTATTATATTTTTATGTCATTCAGTGGTACCATGTTATAGTTTAATAATCACGTCATATCCAGCATTTTTTTAAGTTGAGACAGTCTACGATCGAGTCAGTGAATTGATAAGTATTCCTGATTCTTAGGTCTCCCTACACTTATTGGTGTTTGTTTCTATGATAACATGTAGATCATTTTTGATATTCGTAATCCTACAAACTTGCCTTTCTTCCCTTGTCTATCGTTGATATACATTTGCAGTGTCTCCTACACATGATATGCATGGCACTGAAGAGACAACAGCCCGCGTCACTTCTAAGACAACAAGTTTAACCCCAGGTTGTATACAGTATAATAAAATCGACTCTACGCTTCTTCTAAACTGCTCTTCTCTTATGTCAATAACAATCCATTTAGAAGGTCAATCTGTAAATCTAGTGGAAAAGGAGAAAGAGAAGGCAGTAAGGTCATTTTCATCTCAAACATATATCAATTATAACACTTGTTTTATTGATAGTTGTTACAACTCATTGTAGGATCTTAAATGTGATAATAACTTATCTTTTCAAGTTTAGATTTTCTAAAGTACAGTTGTCAGAAAGCATTATAGTTCAATTTGAGGAAACTTTAAATAGATTTCAGTAGAACTGCAAACACCAGCGAATAACATTTTTCATGTGTGATTGATGCATATAATCTAGAATCTTGTCGTTGACTTGTTATTCGATTTTCATAACACAGAACTCCATTTTGCACAGCACCATACCAATTTTTGTATATTTATATATATTAAACCCAACTTGAGCCCACAAACAATGGTATTATTTTACACAGTTATTTACATACTGTGTTTCCGTGTTCAGTGCTACATACTTCATCTTGAAGATTATTTCAAAATCTGATCAATGCAAGATGATGTATATATTGTTTGACTTACCAAATTTACTATATCACACAGGTTAATTTCACTAGTAATTATTCTGTCTTTTGCTACTGGCCTGTTTCTTTTCTCAAATAATAATATTAAGAGGTTAATGTTAAAGTTATTGTCTATACTATTTCTTAATTTCTTCATCGACAGGATAATTTAAGTTTAATGTTTGACGAGTTCATAATTACCAGCTATTTGTATTTTATTGTGTTGTTGATATTGTGTCTCAGATGTCTATATTATTTGTGTTTTTGCTGTATTTTGTTGTATATTTGTAAGTAATCTAGCGTTAATCAGATACTTTTTTGCTTGCTTATTTTTAGTCTTTCCCCCCTCTTCCCACCCCTCCCCCATTTTCTATTATTTTGTTATTATTTTACATTACTTTTTCATTTTATCTCGTATCACTGAACCACAAGTAGAATTTTGAATTAAGTCGGGGAAAATTCAATATGAAACTGACTTTAATTGTAGTCTTCCGTAAACAACATCATTCGAGCGGACACTACAAATAGACACACAGGACACTCACTGTAAACAGTTCAGCATATAATCAAATTACTACTTATGAAACCTCACGATGTTAATTCAAGAATTTAGCACCGACACTATCTATGATGTTCACTCATAAGTAGACATAACATGTATGTATCGTTGTGCCTAACCTATGAACTATTCATTTTTAGATAAAACAACATCAACCACTAAAGTGCTAGCAAGTCCCTCAACCACAGGTAAACTAACACGGGAGACATTTAGTAGTAAACTGACTATAATGTATACGCTTTACTCTTCCTAAAAAACAACTTTCAAACGGACACTATAAATAAATATCAAGGTAAACATAGGACACAGGCTGTAATCAGTCACGCATGTAATCAAATTACTGGTGAAATCATTCAAAAGAGTAAGACACCAACAGGATAATAATTAAAACATTAATATATATAGTATTTATGCATCTTCTGTGCGACTTTTTCAGACATTACACCTTCAACCTTTACAACTGAAGGAACTTCTACAACCCCAGGTAATACTCTAACGTTTCATCATATTGTCTCAAATCATCATATTTACTGGTGCTATTCACATGTGTCTTTTATGAAATATTATCAAGCACTACTGCTATCTTTAAACAAAAAAAGAGCTGACATAATTTGCTGTGGCATCTATTTTTCTCTATCCAGATGAGTAGCTCTTCCCTAAACAGTGTCTTCACACTGTCCGTATTATATTTTTATGTCATTCAGTGGTACCATGTTATAGTTTAATAATCACGTCATATCCAGCATTTTTTTAAGTTGAGACAGTCTACGATCGAGTCAGTGAATTGATAAGTATTCCTGATTCTTAGGTCTCCCTACACTTATTGGTGTTTGTTTCTATGATAACATGTAGATCATTTTTGATATTCGTAATCCTACAAACTTGCCTTTCTTCCCTTGTCTATCGTTGATATACATTTGCAGTGTCTCCTACACATGATATGCATGGCACTGAAGAGACAACAGCCCGCGTCACTTCTGAGACAACAAGTTTAACCCCAGGTTGTATACAGTATAATAAAATCGACTCTACGCTTCTTCTAAACTGCTCTTCTCTTATGTCAATAACAATCCATTTAGAAGGTCAATCTGTAAATCTAGTGGAAAAGGAGAAAGAGAAGGCAGTAAAGTCATTTTCATCTCAAACATATATCAATTATAACACTTGTTTTATTGATAGTTGTTACAACTCATTGTAGGATCTTAAATGTGATAATAACCTATCTTTTCAAGTTTAGATTTTCTAAAGTACAGTTGTCAGAAAGCATTATAGTTCAAATTGAGGAAACTTTAAATAGATTTCAGTAGAACTGCAAACACCAGCGAATAACATTTTTCATGTGTGATTGATGCATATAATCTAGAATCTTGTCGTTGACTTGTTATTCGATTTTCATAACACAGAACTCCATTTTGCACAGCACCATACCAATTTTTGTATATTTATATATATTAAACCCAACTTGAGCCCATAAACAATGGTATTATTTTACACAGTTATTTACATACTGTGTTTCCGTGTTCAGTGCTACATACTTCATCTTGAAGATTATTTCAAAATCTGATCAATGCAAGATGATGTATATATTGTTTGACTTACCAAATTTACTATATAACACAGGTTAATTTCACTAGTAATTATTCTGTCTTTTGCTACTGGCCTGTTTCTTTTCTCCAATAATAATATTAAGAGGTTAATGTTAAAGTTATTGTCTATACTATTTCTTAATTTCTTCATCGACAGGATAATTTAAGTTTAATGTTTGACGAGTTCATAATTACCAGCTATTTGTATTTTATTGTGTTGTTGATATTGTGTCTCAGATGTCTATATTATTTGTGTTTTTGCTGTATTTTGTTGTATATTTGTAAGTAATCTAGCGTTAATCAGATACTTTTTTGCTTGCTTATTTTTAGTCTTTCCCCCTCTTCCCACCCCTCCCCCATTTTCTATTATTTTGTTATTATTTTACATTACTTTTTCATTTTATCTCGTATCACTGAACCACAAGTAGAATTTTGAATTAAGTCGGGGAAAATTCAATATGAAACTGACTTTAATTGTAGTCTTCCGTAAACAACATCATTCGAGCGGACACTACAAATAGACACACAGGACACTCACTGTAAACAGTTCAGCATATAATCAAATTACTACTTATGAAACCTCACGATGTTAATTCAAGAATTTAGCACCGACACTATCTATGATGTTCACTCATAAGTAGACATAACATGTATGTATCGTTGTGCCTAACCTATGAACTATTCATTTTTAGATAAAACAACATCAACCACTAAAGTGCTAGCAAGTCCCTCAACCACAGGTAAACTAACACGGGAGACATTTAGTAGTAAACTGACTATAATGTATACGCCTTACTCTTCCTAAAAAACAACTTTCAAACGGACACTATAAATAAATATCAAGGTAAACACAGGACACACGCTGTAATCAGTCACGCATGTAATCAAATTACTGGTGAAATCATTCAAAAGAGTAAGACACCAACAGGATAATAATTAAAACATTAATATATATAGTATTTATGCATCTTCTGTGCGACTTTTTCAGACATTACACCTTCAACCTTTACAACTGAAGGAACTTCTACAACCCCAGGTAATACTCTAACGTTTCATCATATTGTCTCAAATCATCATATTTACTGGTGCTATTCACATGTGTCTTTTATGCAATATTATCAAGCACTACTGCAATCTTTAAACAAAAAAAGAGCTGACATAATTTGCTGTGGCATCTATTTTTCTCTATCCAGATGAGTAGCTCTTCCCTAAACAGTGTCTTCACACTGTCCGTATTATATTTTTATGTCATTCAGTGGTACCATGTTATAGTTTAATAATCACGTCATATTAAGATCAATCCAGCATTTTTTTAAGTTGAGACAGTCTACGAACGAGTCAGTGAATTGATAAGTATTCCCGATTCTTAGGTTTCCCTACACTTATTGGTGTTTGTTTCCATGATAACATGTAGATCATTTTTGATATTCGTAATCCTACAAACTTGCCTTTCTTCCCTTGTCTATCGTTGATATACATTTGCAGTGTCTCCTACACATGATATGCATGGCACTGAAGAGACAACAGCCCGCGTCACTTCTGGGACAACAAGTTTAACCCCAGGTTGTATACAGTATAATAAAATCGACTCTACGCTTCTTCTAAACTGCTCTTCTCTTATGTCAATAACAATCCATTTAGAAGGTCAATCTAGTGGAAAAGGAGAAAGAGAAGGCAGTAAGGTCATTTTCATCTCAAACATATATCAATTATAACACTTGTTTTGCTCATTGTAGGATCTTAAATGTGATAATAACTTATCATTTCAATTTAGATTTTCTAAAGTACAGTTGTCAGAAAGCATTATAGTTCAAATTGTGGAAACTTTCGATATATTTCAGTAGAATTGCAAACACCAGTGAATAACATACCCATATTTGTATATTTATATATATCAAACCCAACAGCAACTCCCGGTACCTGGAACAACTGGGGATCTTGGACTACCTGTGGAGCCACGTGTGGGAATGGGTACCACACAAGGTATAGGACATGTTTTAGGACATCTGCGAATGACCCGGTCTGTCAGGGAGAATATGTACAGACAACGACGTGTTCTGTGACCACTTGTCCAGGTAACCCCATGACCTTATCTCTCTATCTTTTCACATACCAATTCATATATAGTGTTCAATTGTAACCAATACTATACAAAAGAACTGGTTTAGGTGTTGTTCTCGGTAGAATTTGAAATAAAACATACTTTTTCTACAGCTGTTGTTACGCTAAACTGCGTGTCAAACATGATAATTCGATTAACCCGTAACAGCGGTGAAGTTTTACTTTCTAAGGAATAACTACCTTCCTTCCCCTACCTTTAGTGCTTCCATGTCGCATGTTGAAGGGGTTGTTCTCAAGGTCACAACACGGCTACATGGAAGTCGATGAAAATTATGGTGACGTTAGTTATAATCATCGTGAGTATACCTGATAATTTCGCTGTTGTTACCTTATCTTATCAATAGTATTGTTGATCTACAGTGTACGGTGTTTGGACCACTTGGTCAGGTTGGTGTGAATGTGACGTTACGTGTGGAGGTGGTACCCAGTTAAGGACAAGAGTTTGTCAGAAATCCTCGTCTTCGGACCTGAACTGTGTGGGAACTTCGACACAGTCCCAGACTTGTAGCACTTGGAACTGTCCAGGTAACACAAATTTCATACAAACATATCATTATAAGGTATAGAGAAAAGTAGATTATCAATTGTAGAGTGAAACAGTGTCACCTGTATCAATTATAGTATATAGTTACGTTTTAAAGAGAACGAAACATGTTGTCAGCATTTTTTAAAATTTCCGATGTGTGATAAAGCACATTGGCTACAACAGGTTAAGTGAACATATCACTTATATTGTGTACAATATCAGTCAAGTCACTTACATAATGAGGTAAACTTTAGATTCTAGATTTCTTGAATCACGAAATATCGTTTGGTTTTGATTCCCGTCTAGACTGTTCCCAGACTTGTCCGATTGGTGCGCTGAACGCTGATTGTACTGCTTGTGAGTGTACTTCTAACACTGTACAGGGAATCGTGCGTAACCATGTCAACGTTCCACTTGACGAGGCAACAATCGCACACGCTAGTGTTCCTTACAAGACGTTAGCAACGAGCAATAAAACTGGTGGGTTTGTGTTGGTCACGACATGTGATGCTGTTGAACTTATCATCACCAGGGCTGGCTACGCTGACGTCACTGTCGCCGTTACAGAAAGCAGTGTTACGGTTCAGATGTCGCTCATAGGTACATTTTCCCCTTTATTTGTTCTTGTTTTTTACATTAAATTCCAGTCGAGAATATACTGTAATTCACTTATGGTCACAGACACCCTCATATATTTAAACCTAATATTGTTTATTAAAAAACTGGATCTTGTATATAGTATGTGGATTTTAAAGAACTCCAAAGAACATTTGACCAAACTAAACACTCTCTTCTAAAAACATTTCCTCTATATAACACATGATTTGTCCGCGCTGTACACGACTTCGCTCTCTAGTTATGAGAGCTTTCTACTCCAAAAAAGTAAAATCTTCCAACAGACTATTGGCAACCTAAGGGAACTAAGCATGCCGTCTATTGGCTAACCTTTATACCAGGATGAATTTATCTAGAAAATTATCAAACAGGTCACAAAAGCGTGATAATTTAAATTACCCTATAGTGAATTTTCCATTTCTTGAGAGCATCACACCTGCATCCTCTACATATGGTATTTACATATCGCATTTGAGTCAATACTCGAGAGGCTGTATCACGTTTCCGTACAAGAAATCGTCAACGGACAAACTTGTAACGCAGGATTTCGAAAGATGCAGGTTGATGAAAATTATGGGGAAGATTTACGGTCGTCATAGCGATTTCATGGAGAATTATTCTATTTGTTTGTGCGATATGAAGCTGAATGTGTTTGATGGCCGTTAGTTTTATTTACATGGTGGGTGACATCGATGAAGTAGAAGACGTTTACTCTTCCGGACATCTGGTTTTATTCGCGTGTGCCTTTTTTTATTGAGAAATATGTTAAACATGTGAATAAAAAAACACCTTTCATATTTCTTGCAGCTTACCCTGCCATTAGTATGAATCCAAAACCTCGTGTTCGTGTCAAGGGTGAAAATGTGACGTTCTGCTGCGAAGCCTACGGCAATCCCTCCATCTCTAACTACGAATGGTACGCACATATATTTATTAAACTATATGTAATGTTGTAAATACCCAGAGCCATACTTGGTAATTTGATGGACTAGCCTGAATTATATAAAATCAATTTCACAAAAGTAATAACTGTTTAAAATTCTAGTGTTCTTTTTTTCGAAACTCTTGACGGTAAGATCAGTATATGCTGATAAAAGTTGTCTTTATTGACGATCACGCACAATTTCGTAAAAAAATGTTTCAACGAGCTACTTCTTTGATGTGAATTTAATTTTTGATCCAATTTTGTAACGTTAAAGGATGAAGGACGGAGTATTAATTAACGATTCAAAATACCCGGATGGATTTAACTTGACACTAAATGACGTTACCACGAGCGATAGTGGCCAGTACAAATGTCGCGCCAACAGTCCTGTTGGGGCTGTGTACTCCTCTGCAGCTCTGCTCACTGTCAAATGTAAGTCAACCTTCGTGGTATGTTTTTGATGGAGTGGCAGGATCAGGTGATGCCAACATGATGCAAGTACTTTTAATTTGTAAATGAAATATATACAGGATTTCTGTTTAATTAATGATTTCCTTGATTAATGCATTACACTTATAGTCAGTCATATGTGACGTAATTAATAACAGTGTAACTTGTATATGTTGGGATAATTCGAACGTGCTAATTGAAACATGACTTATTTCATTCTCATTAGTTTCCCTGTTGGTTCCGTTGTTGTACAACTTGTTCCCGTTTCGATAAAGAAGAAAACTTTTACTCTTCTGATTTAATTTGATTCTCCTTGTACACTTGCAATAGTCTTCGTGTAAATGAATTCGATAGTAACTGCTCCAGTATAAAGATTGTTACTTTATTTCACAGCGTCAGGATCCGTGTTTTGTGAGGAAGCTTACGAGGAGAAAAAAATAAGTCTTCCTTCCGATTGCGTACAGGTTGATGGCACAACTCTGTATGAAATTGGAGGATGCGCCAAAAAGACATGCCGTGGTGACAATAATGAGGAGGGGCTTTGTGGACCTAGTAAAAAGTTCTGCTGCCTTCCTTCTTCCGAGGAAGAACGGACTGTCCGGTGTAATGACTACAGCCTGCAGGTTATCATCATCACAGGATGTTCATGTGGAGAATGTTCGTCTACTGATATTACGATACAGGGACAAGTGACGGGACTGAATACTGGCGTCAAATTACGCCTCGGTACAATATACGTGAATGGTTCCTCGGTTGCCAGGACTACATTTTCTGGACTTTTTTCGTTTACCGTACCTGCCGGTACATTGAGTGTAGCAATGACTTTTGAGGACACAATCTTCAAAACCCTACTGACCACTACACGACTGATTACATTTTCGGATTCTATGGAAGGACCGGTTTATCGGCAGATTACAATGATGGAAGCTGCCCCTCCGATCACCATTTCCACAGATGTTGAAAACACAATTTCGATGGGCAATTATAGCGGAATGCCGGCCGTATCAGAGGTGATCTTACCATCGAACTCATTCGTGGACGAGTCGGGAAACCCTTATAACGGAGTGGTGAAAGCTAGTATGAACATGTTTGATCCTAGAAACCTGAGTAGTATTTCATCCGCTCCCGGCACGTTCGAATTCATCGATGCAGAGGGTGAAACACAGGATCTTCAAACATTTGGCGTTATCGTTATGGATTTTTCAGATGAATCTGGAAACAAAGTGAATATTGCTGGAAACGTTACCATCAAGCTGGACGCTGCACTTGTTGAGAGCACATATTCTGGAAATGTTACCGATGTGAAGTTGTGGGGACTGAACTCCGTGACCGGGCAATGGGAAGAGATTGGACCCACAGTCGTGGAGACATCAAAACGACGTAAGAGACAAACTGCGAAAAATTATCTCGTAGGAAAAGTTCAAGTCAGTGCATTCCAGGCAATAAATTTAGACTGTTATAGAGGGTTCTCCAGATGCTACTTAAGAACCGCCGTTAAGGATAGGAACAATATTCCCGTTAACGGCTACACCGTACGAGTGATGCACATGACGTATCCTGGAGAAAAGTATCCTGGCAGAAACGCAGAATATGTCACAGCGGTCAAGGAATCTTCGAGCAACAGTGATGGGTTGCAATATACGTTTTGCCGTAGTGATGCGTGGGGTTATATCCAAGTATTTAAAAGAGGGAAAGAATATGAGCCGGGTATTTCCAGACTTAGTGGACTAACACAGTCTGCACGTTCCCGTCTGACTTATGAAACAACAACGGACCCCATTGGCGTAAAAACCAAATTCCTGCTATCTGGTGATGGTCCATTTAGGAAGTATGGTTCGTTAACGTCAATAAACGTGTTTAATTTCTACCAACGTTCAACTTCGAACTTCGCCGATTTTACTCTCTTGAATATCGATCCAAGTGAAGCCTATGAACGTTCCTTAAACACAGATGACATCGGACCGAAGTTGTGGTATCCACACAAAAAAACTCTCGAAATGTCTGATTTCACAATCTGTATGATAAAAATAGAAGTAACTGGCACATCTGAAAATCTTTCCTTTTCAATCAGAAGTAAGGCAGGCACAAATAGCGGAATAGAAGATACAGTCTTGGGAATTCGTCAGGAATATGTGGAGAACAGTGGGGCTTGTATAGAGTACAAATGCAGTGGCAAGTTTCCGTTATTCAAAAACCTTATTTCATCAACTGGATCTCAAAGTCAACACGATTATACCAAAGTAACAATAACCCCAGTAGGACGATTATGTACTGTGTCATGGGAAGGCGAAATCAAATCACATGATATTAATACTGGATCAAGCAACATCGGAACCGTATCTCCTGAATGGTTTATTCCCGACACAGAAGAACATGGGATCTACATATATGAGCAAACACTAATGTATGGTGCCGTGGATTGGGAAAAGGCAAGGGAGACAACTCGGAACATGTGCAAGAAAGGCGTCAAAAGTCCGTCAGATGAAACCAACCCCAGCATGAATGCTGCCGTTGACCCTGCTCTCAGGTTTACGTGTATCTAAGTTAACAAGCGTTGTTTAAACTCGGATAAAAACTAAACTGATCATCAAAAAAGGCTGCAAAATGAATTTGAACATGATGAAATGTAAAGTATATAACAATGTTATTCTCACTACGTAATGATTGGGTGTATTACGTCGCGTTCTCTAAATCAAATCTTTTTAATTAAAACAAGACAATGCGTCATCACAGACGCACATTGAACAGTCCAACTTTTCAGATCACTGTAGAGACCAGATTACTTGCATGACTGTCAGGACTGAGTGTATTTTTCAAAACCATTGATTTTCATTTATCGATGAACAATTTGAGTACTTCATTTCTTGTGAAAACTCTTGTACAAACAGTCTCAAGATTTTTTTAAAAATAAACTTTCGTTTCCATTTCCATAGCCATTTAGTTATAAACCTCACCTTCGATATATATTGTCATTTTTTTTAAGTTTCCAGATATGATATCCAGGAACCTCTTGTTTTTTTAGGATTTCGTTATCATCATGAACAGCGATTCGTATTACTTCTATTGCCCTACAGTTCAGGTAAAACACGCTGAGAAAAAGACAGAAGTCAAGCATCATAGTTAGTGAAATAACGACGATCAATCAGTTTGTAGAAAGGAGTTAGACAAATAACAAATGGTTTCCTACGTCAATCAGTTTGTAGAAAGGAGTTAGACAAATAACAAATGGTTTCCTACGTCAATCAGTTTGTAGAAAGGAGTTAGACAAATAACAAATGGTTTCCTACGTCAATCAGTTTGTAGAAAGGAGTTAGACAAATAAGAAATGGTTTCCTACGTCAATCAGTTTGTAGAAAGGAGTTAGACAAATAAGAAATGGTTTCTTCATCAATCAACAAATTTGTTAACAAATAATGTATCATGTACTAGTACTGATTTCATGGTTCAATGTCTTTTGAAAGATAAATAAAATTATCGTATATTTCCTTTCAATCTGTTACCAACATCTAAAAGTAATTCAAATTATCCGAAATGATCATGCTTTGTCATTTTATTCTATGTTTGGTTTTATTGATACGCTTTCATTTTTTAAAGTCTGCAATAGTGAAAAGACATATTTTTATGTTAACTTGAACAGATATTTGCCCAACAAGCTCATTGGTATTTTTTGTGTGCTGGTATTGTTCCCCTTAATACTAACGTTTAAAGCATTCTTTTGTTGGCTGATAAACGTTCATCTCACTGAACAACATAAGGAAGGCTCTCGCATGCACAGCAATAGGTGTAAAGTGTCCAGGTCAATCATACATCCAAGACAGAACAGACCTGATCTATTTCTCTGGAGAAACATTCTTTACTCGAGGTTGCGTAGACCATCGCTGATACCTTGGAACTTAGAGCACCACTCATCAGCTCAGTGAATTATCAAGATCATTCTTCCTGTAATATTAAAAGTTAAAACTGTCTGATTACATTTTGCAGATTCAGAAAATTATTCTATATCAGAAAAAGTGAACTTTTCGACAAACACCAACGCCTTAAAACCCGCCGGTATGAGTTTGTATGCGCCAACGGGATATCTAGTTCTTTTTATCCATAGACTCTCTTTACATGGTTTCTCGTGAATATCATTAAGTTCGTGAAAAATGTTGGTCTATATAATAGACTAATAGACTATGACTTATCATTTTAATCTTTTGTGTTGATGGCCCTAATGACCTTTTATGTTCTGACAGGCCGTTTAGAATGTCATAATATTAATAATAATAATTCATATTCTGCCCTATTTCATCGATATCGAGTTTAAATGAAGATTCTGTTTAAATGTCTGATTTTTTTCTTGTATTGCAATAGAATGACTAAGAACACATTTACTGCATCCACTGAATGGGAAAACCTTAGATTGTGTGATTGGATCTTAAACGATCACAGACTGGTGCTTCACTGTCTTACTTAAACCATTAACTGGTGTGTTCTTCTTTACTTAATGGCAACCTAGCAGCAAACTTACATACGAAAGGTAGATAACTCTGCAAGTCGTGTAATGAAATCCATATCAAGATATGATATTCACTTGTCTTTTGAACAATTGCTAACTCAATCAACCGTTTAAGTTTTTTGTTTTGTTTTTATATCCTATCTGAAATACGTGTTTATTAAAAACAGAGAGTACGTGTTGCTCTCAGAATGCACATTTAATTTCATTTGTCTTTGTTGTCAGAAAATTCAACGATGGAAAAAAATTGGTAAGAAACAGAAAAAAACCCAGGAGTAGTCGGGCAACAGATTACTGTTATTTGTGTAAAAAACGGATGATAATACATTAATGCCTTTGTTCGGGTTAGTAGAGATATAAATACTAAAAACACAAGTATTTGTTGTGGAATGGTTTCGCTAAGGACATTGAACGCTTTTTTAAGGAGTTATCTCAATGATGTTATTAATAGAATCTGTCACCCCCTTCGGGGTGAGACAGGGGGATCTTCACCCGAGAGGGGATTATTAAATCGCCGAGTGTTTGACAGCTTAATAATCCCCCCCGAGGGTTGAGATCCCCCTGTCTCATCCCAAATGGGATGATGATTATTTTTCTCTTACCCTGTCCCCCCACCCCCCGATTGTTAAATACGAAATAGAATGTTTGTAAACAAAAACTCGCAGACATCGTATGAATATAGTGACGAGGCCGTCTCAACCGCGTCACGCTTAATTGTGATATCCCGCACAAAATAAGATTCCCATAAACGGTACAGTAAAACATAAAAGGCATAATATTAATTATAAAAAAAACAATTTTAATGTGAAAGTATGGATGAGATGACTTCAGTATATACACAAAATCAACACATATTATTAAATCGTTATTTTACAATGACGTCATTTACATGTCAACTTCCACTTCCGGGTCAAGATAGTGACGTCACATTATTGTTGAGAACGTACAAGGAGCGAATGTAGATTGTCTCAACCCTAGGATGAGATAGAAAAATCTCACACCGGTAAAAACTGTGGATATCTCTGTCCGGGGTAAGAGAATAAAATGTCTCATAGAAATGTTGCATGACGTTCTATCAATCTTCATTGTTCTCTGTATCCACCATGGTCAAAACTGTAGGCACTTAACATCACTGCCGAGTCCTAGAACAACTTACCAATTTATGTTGCAGTTAAATTTACTATTTGGCTCTACTGTGTCAAATTCTAAACTTGTATTTTAAGGTGATATGCACTTGTGTGTTTCTTGCACAATGTTTAAAATAAAACAAATTATCTGTTATATTTATTGTTGTATTTTATACCATTGATGATGTTGTATTTATCATAATTTTCTACCTGTAATGTCCGATCATTTAATGTGTATATTGTCGATTTAAACATTTGCGTATTTGTTAACTAGTATTTATTTAGATATGTTACCCCATGAAAATGAACCATACTTTTATTTATTGATACCCAGACTTATCTGTAGAAACGAAAATCATACCGATACAATTTCTTTTCAATAATACTAAACAAAATAAATAGAGGTTACCCTCCATTCAGTTGTTTCACAGAGTCGGTGGAATTATCAATGCTGAGAGTATTTTCAGTGTATTGACAGACAATTGTATTATTTTTTTAATACTTATTTACATCCTGTGCTTTCGTGCTCAGTGCTACAAATTTCATCTTGAACAGTATTGCAAAATCTTATCAATGCAATATGATTTATATATTATTTTACTTACCAAATTTATTATATTACACGGATTAAATTCACTGGCAATTTTCTGTTTGTTGATACTCATGTTTATTTTCTCCAATATTAAGTGGTTAATGGTAAAGTTAATGTCTTACTGTTTCTATGTCGACAGGATTATTTAAGTTTAATGTTTGACGAGTTCTTAATGATGTGCTATTTGTATTTAATTTTGTGATTTTTATTGTGTAAACAGTTCAGCATTTAATCAAATTACTGCTTATAAATATGTTAATACAAGGGTAAGGCATCGATCACTATTTATGATATTCACTCATAAGTAGACATAACATGTATGTATCGTTGTGTCTAACTTATGAACTGTTCGTTTTGTGTTTTGATAAAACAACATCAACCACTACAGTGCTAGCAAGTCCCTCAACCACAGGTAAACTAACACGGGAGACATTTAGTAGTAAACTGACTATAATGTATACGCCTTACTCTTCCTAAAAAACAACTTTCAAACGGACACTATAAATAAATATCAAGGTAAACACAGGACACACTCTGTGTAATCAGTCACGCATGTAATCAAATTACTGGCTAAATCATTCAAAAGAGTAAGACACCAACAGGATAATAATTCAAACATTAATATATATATTATTTATGCATCTTCTGTGCGACTTTTTCAGACATTACACCTTCACCCATTACAACTGAAGGAACTTCTACAACCCCAGGTAATACTCTAACGTTTCATCATATTGTCTCAAATCATCATATTTACTGGTGCTATTCACATGTGTCTTTTATGCAATATAATCAAGCGCTACTGGAATATTTTAAAAAAAGAGCTTGGACAATTTGCTGTGGTGTCTATTTTTCTCTACCCTAAACAGTGTCTTCACACTGTCCGTAATATGTTATTATGTTATTCAGTGGTACCATGTGATAGTTTACTAATAACGTCATATTGAGATCAATCCGGTATTTTTTTTCTTAATTGAAACAGTCTACGAACGAGTCAGTGAATTGATAAGTATTCCTGACTCTTAGGTTTCCTTACACTTATTGGTGTTTGTTTCTATGATAACATGTAGATCTTTTTTGATATTCATAATCCTACAAACTTGCCTTTCTTCCCTTGTCTATCGTTGATATACATTTGCAGTGTCTCCTACACATGATATGCATGGCACTGAAGAGACAACAGCCCACGTCACTTCCGGAACAACAAAATTAACCCCAGGTTGTATACAGTATATCGACTCTACGCTTCTTCTAAACTGCTCTTCTCTTATGTCAATAGCAATCCATTTACTAAGTCAATCGGTAAATCTAGTGGAAAAGGAGAAAGAGAAGGCAGTAAGGTCACTTTCATCTCAAACACACATCAATTATAACACTTGTTTTACTGGTATTTGTTATAACTAATTATTGAATCTTAGATGAGATAATGACGTATCTTTTCAATTAATATTTTCAGTCGTACAATTGTCTGAATGCATTATAGTTCAAATTGAGGAAACTTTAAGTAGATTTCAGATTTCAGTAAATGCAAGTACCAGTGAATAACATTCTTTAGATGTGATTTTAGCTATAATCTAGAATCTTGTCGTTGACTTCTCATCCATAATAATATTCCATATCACAGAACACCATTTTTACACAGCACCATACCCATATTTGTAAATTTATATATGATAAACCCACCAGCAGCTCCTGCTACCTGGAACAACTGGGGATCATGGACAACCTGTGGAGCCACTTGTGGGAATGGGTACCACACAAGGTATAGAACATGTTTTAGGACATCTGCGAGTGACCCGGTCTGTCAGGGAGAATATGTACAGACAACGACGTGTTCTGTGACCACTTGTCCAGGTATCTCCATGACCTTATCCCTCTATATTTTCACATACCAATGCATATATATTGTTCAAATGCAACCATTACTATACAAACGAAACTGGTTGAAATGTTGTTCCCGGCAGACTTTGAAATTAAACATACTTTTTCTACAGATGTTGTTGCGCTAAACTGTATGTCAAACATGCCTTATTTTATCCATATCATTGTTGCTCTACAGTGTACGGTGTTTGGACCACTTGGTCAAGTTGGGGTGATTGTGACGTCACGTGTGGAGGAGGTACTCAGTTAAGGACAAGAGTTTGTCAGAAATCCTCGTCTTTGGACCTGGACTGTGTGGGAACATCGACACAGTCCCAGACTTGTAGCACGTGGAACTGTCCAGGTAACACGAATTTCATACAAATATATCATTATAAGGTATAGAGAATAGTAGATTATCACTTGTAGAGTGAAACAGTGTCACCTGTATCAATTATAGTATATAGTTACGTTTTAAAGAGAACGAAACATGTTGTCAGCATTTTTTTTAATTTCCGATGTTTAATAAAGCACATTGGCTACAACAGGTTTAGTGAACATATCACTTATATTTTGTACAGTATCAGTCAAGTCACTTACATAATGAAATAAACTTTAAATTCTAGATTTCTTGCATCATGAAATATCGTTTGGTTTTGATTCCCGTCTAGAACGCTGATTGTACTGCTTGTGAGTGTACTTCTAACACTGTACAGGGAATCGTACGTAACCATGTCAACGTTCCACTTGACGAGGCAACAATCGCACACGCTAGTGTTCCTTACAAGACGTTAGCAACGACCAATAAAACTGGTGGGTTTGTGTTGGTCACGACATGTGATGCTGTTGAACTTATCATCACCAGGGCTGGCTACGCTGACGTCACTGTCGCCGTTACAGAAAGCAGTGTTACGGTTCAGATGTCGCTCATAGGTACATTTTTTCCCTTTTTTGTTCCTATTTTTTACATTAAATTCCAGTCGAGAATTCACTATAAATCACTAATGGTCACAGACGCCTTCATATATTTAAACCCAATATTGTTTATTCAAGAATTGGATTTTGTAGAATGTGGATTTTAAAGAACTCCAAAGAGCATTTCCCCAAACTAAACACACTCTTCCAAAAACTGTTCCTCTATAAAAAAAGTTTGATTTGTCCGCGCTGTACACGACTTCGCTCTCTATTTATGAGAGCGTTCTAATCCAAGAAGGTAAGATATTCCCACATACTATTGGCAGCCTAAGGTAACTAGGCTTGCCGTCTCATGGTTAACCTTTATACCAGGTTGAATTTATCGAGGACATTATAAAAACAGGTCACAAAGCGTGATGATTTAAATTATCCTATTGTGAATTTTCCATTTCTGGATAGCATCACCCCTGCCTTCCCTACTTATGGTGTTTACATATCGCATTTGAGTCAATATTCGAAGAGCTGAATCATGACTTTCGTACAAGAAATCGTCAACAGACGGACAAGCTTATAACAGAGGATTTCGAAAGATGTAGTGCGATGAAAATTATGGGGAAGATTTACGGTCGTCATAGCGATCTCCTTGAAAAGTATTCTATTTCTTTGTGCGGTATGAAGCTGAATGTGTTTGATGCCCGTTAGTTTACCCGTTGGTTCCGTTGCTTTATAACTTATAACGTTTAAGGACTTGACATTAATTACTTGGATTGACCAAGATTTACATGGTGGGTGTCATCATGCGTGTGCTTTGTTATTGAGAGATATGTTAAACATATGATAAAAAAACACCTTTCATAATTCTTGCAGCGTACCCTGCCATAAGTATGAATCCAAAACCACGTGTTCGTGTCCAGGGAGAAAATGTGACGTTCTGCTGCGAAGCCTACGGCAATCCCGCCATCTCTAACTACGAATGGTACGCACATATATTTATCAAACTATATGTAATATTGTAAATACCCAGAGCCAAACTTAGTAATTTGATAGAACAGGCTGATTTTTTTTCACAAAAGTAATAACTGTTTAAAGCTCTAGTGGGTTTTTTTTCAAACCAGTATTTGCTGATAAAAGTTGTCTTTTATTGACGGTTACCCACAATTTCGGAAAACAATGTTTCAACGAACTGCTTACATTAATGTTAATTTAATTTTTGATCCTATTTTGTAACTTCAAAGGATGAAGGACGGAGTATTAATTAACGATTCAAAATACCCGGATGGATTTAACTTGACACTAAATGATGTTACCACGAGCGATAGTGGCCAGTACAAATGTCGCGCCAACAGTCCTGTTGGGGCTGTGTACTCCTCTGCAGCTCTGCTCACAGTGAAATGTAAGTCAACCTTCATAGTATGTGTTTGTTGGAGTGGCAGATTTATGTAATATATTATACCAACATTATACAAGTACTTCTATTTTGTAATATAATGCATACAGGATTTCTATTTAACTTTGCAATAGTTTCCGTGTAAATGTATTCAATAATAACTGCTACAGTATAAATATTGTTACTTTATTTCACAGCATCACGGTCTGCGTTTTGTGAGGAAGCTTACGAGGAGAAAAAAATAAGTCTTCCTTCCGATTGCGTACAGGTTGATGGCACAACTCTGTATGAAGTTGGAGGATGCGCCAAAAAGACATGCCGTGGTGACAATAATGTGGAGGGGCTATGTGGAACTGGTAAAAAATTCTGCTGCCTTCCTTCTTCCGAGGAAGAACGGACGGTCCACTGTAATGACTACAGCCTGAAGGTTATCATCATCACAGGATGTTCATGTGGAGAATGTTCGTCTACTGATATTACGATACAGGGACAGGTGACGGGGCTGAATACTGGCGTCAAATTACGCCTCGGTACAATATACGTGAATGGTTCCTCGGTTGCCAGGACTACATTTTCTGGACTTTTTTCGTTTACCGTACCTGCCGGTACGTTGAGTGTAGCAATGACTTTTGAGGACACAATCTTCAAAACCTTACTGACCACTACACGACTGATTACATTTTCGGATTCTATGGAAGGACCAGTTTACCAGCAGATTACAATGATGGAAGCTGCCCCTCCGATCACCATTTCCACAGATGTTGAAAACACAATTTCGATGGGCAATTATAGCGGAATGCCGGCCGTATCAGAGGTGATCTTACCATCGAACTCATTCGTGGACGAGTCGGGAAACCCTTATAACGGAGTGGTGAAAGCTAGAATCAACATGTTTGATCCTAGAAACCTGAGTAGTATTTCATCCGCTCCCGGAACGTTCGAATCCATCGATGCAGAGGGTGAAACACAGGATCTTCAAACATTTGGCGTTATCGTTATGGATTTTTCAGATGAATCTGGAAACAAAGTGAATATTGCTGGAAACGTTACCATCAAGCTGGACGCTGCACTTGTTGAGAGCACATATTCTGGAAATGTTACCGATGTGAAGTTGTGGGGACTGAACTCCGCGACCGGGCAATGGGAAGAGATTGGACCCACAGTCGTGGAGACATCAAAACGACGTAAGAGACAAACTGCGAAAAATTATCTCGTAGGACAAGTTCAAGTAAGTGCATTCCAGGCAATCAATTTAGACTGTTATAGAGGGTTCTCCAGATGCTACTTCAGAACCGCCGTTACGGATAAAAACAATATTCCCGTTAATGGCTACACTGTA
Source organism: Ylistrum balloti (assembly GCF_031769215.1). Classification (NCBI taxonomy): domain Eukaryota; kingdom Metazoa; phylum Mollusca; class Bivalvia; order Pectinida; family Pectinidae; genus Ylistrum; species Ylistrum balloti. The sequence goes on along the minus strand of NW_026782947.1, from coordinate 16,542 downwards.
CGAGTGATGCACATGACGTATCCTGGAGAAAGGTATCCTGGCAGCAACGCAGAATATGTCACAGCGATCAAGGAATCTTCGAGCAACAGTGATGGGTGGCAATATACGTTTTGCCGTAGTGATGCGTGGGGTTATATCCAAGCATTTAAAAGTGGGAAAGAATATGAGCCAGGTATTTCCAGTCTTAGTGGACTAGCACAGTCTGCTCGTTCCCGTCTGACTTATGAAACAACAACGGACCCCCTTGCCGTAAAAACCAAATTCCTGCTATCTGGTGATGGTCCATTTAAGAAGTATGGTTCGTTAACGTCAATAAACATGTTTAATTTCTACCAACGTTCAACTTCGAACTTCGCCGATTTTACTCTCTTGAATATCGATCCAATTGAAGCCTATGAACGTTCCTCAAACACAGATGACATCGGACCGAAGTTGTGGTATCCACACAAAAAAACTCTCGACATGTCTGATTTCACAATCTGTATGATAAAAATAGAAGTAACTGGCTCATCTGCAAATCTTTCTTTTTCAGTCAGAAGTAAGGCAGGCACAAATAGCGGAATAGAAGATACAGTCTTGGGAATTCGTCAGGAATATGTGGAGAACAGTGGAGCTTGTATAGAGTACAAATGCAGTGGCAAGTTTCCGTTATTCAAAAACCTTATTTCATCAACTGGATCTCAAAGTCAACACGATTATACCAAAGTAACAATAACCCCAGTAGGACGATTATGTACTGTGTCATGGGAAGGCGAAATCAAATCACATGATATTAATACTGGATCAAGCAACATCGGAACCGTATCTCCTGAATGGTTTATTCCCGACACAGAAGAACATGGGATCTACATATATGAGCAAACACTAATGTATGGTGCCGTGGATTGGGAAAATGCAAGGGAGACAACTCGGAACATGTGCAAGAAAGGCGTCAAAAGTCCGTCAGATGAAACCAACCCCAGCATGAATGCTGCCGTTGACCCTGCTCTCAGGTTTACGTGTATCTAAGTTAACAATCGTTGGTTAAACTCGGATAAAATCTAAACTGATCATCAAAAAACACTGCAAAATGAACTTGAACATGATGAAATGTAAAGTATATAACAATGTTATTCTCACTACGTAATGCTTGGGTGTGTTACGTCAATTTCTCTAAATCAAGTTTTTCATTAAAACAAGACAATGCGTCATCACAGACGCACATTGAACTGTCCAACTTGTCAGATCACTGTAGAGACCAGATTACTTAAAGGCCTGAGCGTACTTTTTCAAAACCATTGACTTTCATCTATGGATGAACAATTTGAGTACTTCATTTCTTGTGAGAATTCTTGTACAAACAGTCTCAAGATCATCATTTCAAAACAACTTTCGTTTCCATTTCCATAGCCATTTAGTTATAAACCTCACCTTCGATATATATTTTCATTTTCCTGTAGTTTCCAGATATGATAGCCGGGAACCACTTGTTTTTTTTAGGATTTCGTTATCATCATGAACAGCGATTCATATTACTTCTATCGCCCTACAGTTCAGGTAAAACACGCTGAGAAAAAGGCAGAAGTCAACCATCATAGTTAGTGAAATAACGACGATCAATCAGTTTGTAGAAAGGAGTTTGACAAATAACAAATGGTTTCCTACGTCAATCAGTTTGTAGAAAGGAGTTAGACAAATAACAAATGGTTTCCTACGTCAATCAGTTTGTAGGAAGGAGTTAGACAAATAAGAAATGGTTTCCTCCGTCAATTAGTTTGTAGAAAGGAGTTAGACAAATAACAAATGGTTTCCTCCGTCGATCAGTTTGTAGAAAGGAGTTAGACAAAGAACAAATGGTTTCCTCCGTCGATCAGTTTGTAGAAAGGAGTTAGACAAATAACAAATGGTTTCCTCCGTCAGTCAGTTTGTAGAAAGGAGTTAGACAAATAAGAAATGGGTTTCTTCATCAATCAATAAATTTGTTAACAAATAATGCATCATGTACCAAAACATGAGAGATTTGACAGAGATGTTCACAGTGTTTTTTCCCCACCTTATTTCATTCTTGTTTTGCGTTAGATATTTTTATTAAATAAAACAAGAAACTACCAGAGTTTGTTTTATCTTGTCTTGTTATCATGTTAGCTGACAGTGTAACGTGCAGGTTACTTACATTACTTTGAAAGAAATATGTCAAAACTGTTAAAAAAGGTTCTTGTACTGGTTCAGTTGTCAATATACAATAATTGATAGTCGCGTTTGACTTTGTAACACTATTATACTCGTGTACTTCACACTTTAAAACGAGAGACCCAAGAACCTTAACGGTCACCTGAGTTACAATGCTTCATTTATGACGCCCTAGAAATGATTTAGAAAAATAAGATAACGCTTTAACTATATTGTACACAGCTAATGTAAACTGTAAATATACTGTGCCCCATACTAAGGCTTCTTAGTCTGAATTAAAAGAAGTAACAAATAGAATTGATGGTTTTCTTGTAAACTCTTCCATCTATGAACAGTAATTAATAAAGGAAAATGGATTTTGTAAAAGTTAAGATATAAAAATGTTATTTCCCTATATAAACCAGGAGACACCCCCTCCCCACCCGCCAAGGGGAAATGCGAGATCCTGTGGTCATTATATTTTAGTAAAGCACTCACATACTTGACGAGGGTTTGATTCTTCTATATCTGTCCATCAGTCACTGGGGGTACAGTCACATCAGACTGTCATCTCATACAAATAATAGTTTCAACTATTTCTGATTGAGAATAAAGAAATAATGTTTAGAAATGTAATCATCTATAAGACTTTAGTCGACTTTATCCCTTCCCTAGCGGAAATGTGAGACACTGAGATAACGAACTTAAGCATCTGAAGGCCTTTCAATCCATGAAGAGTAATTGATACTGCCTGAACCGGGAATTGAGAAGATTTTTGAAGTTTCGATCAATTTGACCATTACTGGACCCGCCCCTCATGCCCATGGGGGATGGGAGCTATATTCAGTGCGCCTGTACAAAAGGCGATAGCAATAGGTCACAGAAAATACAGATATTTGAAATTAAGAAGATGTATTTCATTATGGGTCTATTGCACCTTGATTTTGATACGTCTTTTCACCAATTTTTTTATTTCACTCATCTGCCTCTATATTATCAACACATAGGGCCTTGAACATCACTGACAAGACCCTGAAGGACAAAACATCTGTATAATTAGTTTAAAACACACCAATTGGTATCAGGAAGTTACATACTAAGTATTTCGAAGTGCTTTCTTCATTTTGCTAGCATGAGTTAATCCGGCCCGACAGCGATTTCATTTCATTTTATCTTTTCATTCTCTCACAGAATTTGTTTCGCATATTTAATTTTCAGAAAGAGTAGATTGTTTCGCCTATTTAATCTTCAGAAAGAGCAGTTTGTTTTGCTCACTCAATCCTCAGAAAAAGTAGTTTGTTTCGCTTTTTTTATTATAAGAAATAGTAGTGTGTAAGGTTTCAGCCAACAGGGCAAGTTCCTACTTCATGCTCCAGAAAAATACAAATTTTTAAATGAAACAACATTTTTAAGTAACCAAAAACCAACATTCGTTTTTCATCTAATATTTTCGCCTGTGTTTTGAACTTTGGCAATGCTCTTTTTAACGAAATCATAATAGAACATTTCTCTAAGATTTCCATTCCGATATTTAAACACTACACATTTGACAGGTGGCTCTTCAGAAAATTCTTCTTCGGTTTCCGTCTTAACTTGACGGAGAGACAATACTTGATTGTCAGCTTGATGGAGAGACAAATCCCTTGTCAGCTTCATGAAAACAATGTTCCCTAGTCAGCTGGATAGAGAGACAAATCCCTTGTCAGCTTCATGGAGACAATATTCACTAGCCAGCTTGATAGAGAGACGAACGATACTCCCTAGTCAGCATGATGGAGAGACAATATTCCCAATCAACTTGATGGAGAGACAATATTCCCAATCAACTTGATGGAGAGACAATATTCCCGGTCAACTTGATGGAGAGACAATATTCCCAATCAACTTGATGGAGAGACAATATTCCCAATCAACTTGATGGAGAGACAATATTCCCGGTCAACTTGATGGAGAGACAATATTCCCAATCAACTTGATGGAGAGACAATATTCCCAATCAACTTGATGGAGAGACAATATTCCCGGTCAACTTGATGGAGATACAATATTCCCCGTCAGCTTAATGGAGAGAAAATACTTGCTTGTAAGCTTGACAGAGAGACAATAATTCCCTTGTCGGCTTCACGGAGACACCATTCTCTAATTCACTTGGAGACAAAATTCTATAGTCAGCTTAGTGGAAACAATACTCCCTTAACAGTTTAATGGAAACAATGCTCCCTGACATGCTTTACAAGTTAAAAATATGGAACCTGCTTGGAAGAGAGCTGATACTGCCATCTTGATGGCTTTGGCCACACAATGGCACTAGTTCAATGGCCTCTTGGGTTAAGTTGACCATTATGTTGGTATCATGCATATTTATTGGTAAAAACAAAACACTGACTTTGATTCCATGTTTAATAAATGCTTTTGAATTTACTAGGAATGACATTTGATGGTGTCGTTGATTTTTTTAATCAAAAAAAAATTGTAATTCTTTATTAATGAATATGACATAAAAATGACACAATGAGCATGTATATATACATAATGGTAAATATTAAATAGGTTAAAAATTTGAAGGGGTCTACCAATCCATTTACAAATCACTGAAAAGTGAATTTCTTCGAGGAAATGTATCCTTGACTGGATGAGACAAAATCAGGACTTTCTTTCAACGATAAAGCATGACAATGACAATTGTAGGTCAAAGGAAATTAATCGTCAGTTTCTCAGACAATACTGATTATTTTTAAACTTTACTGATCATCATAAATAATCACCATGACAACTATTTTTCTTCCACTGTAGATTTTTTTGTAACTTGTTTCCATCAGATAATTTATGATTTCGGAGTAATACTTTTGAGATTAAAATAAACACACGTATCCCTTAGAACATTTAGGTAACAATTCACCCATTCATGTCATTGCAAATTACAGTGGTGTAATCCCACTGATACAAACAAAAGGTTTTGGTGTGTGTGTGTGTGTGTGTGTGTGTGTGTGTGTGTGTGTGTGTGTGTGTGTGTGTGTGTGTGTGTGTGAGTGGTGGTAGTAGTGGTGGGGTGGGGAGGCGGGAAATTAAAATGAATATTTGCAAACTGCAATTTTTGTTTGCCTTTGTTTGGTTTTGATTTTTAAAATGATGGTCTGTGAATCTGAAGACTTTTGGTAGTAATAGGTTAAGACAACAAGACAACCAATGGGCCTGCAGCACTCATCTGCTATATACCAGCCAAACATCATGTCTCATGAGGAGAAGTAGTTTCAAGTTTTTTTTAAACAATTCTGACCCCTGTGGCCTTGAATACAAGTCAAGGTCATTTCTTGTCCAAAGGGCCAGTTGAGCTAAAAATAAACAATATGATGGTCTGAGAATCTGCAGACTTTTTGAATAGGTAAAGATGCATGCATAAATAGACAACATGATGATATATGTTGATGAACATGTACTATGGAGCCTGAATGAATCAAGTGAATCCTGTAGACAAAATATCTACCACATAAAATCTAACGAACATTGTTTAAAAGTGGTTTCTTTGCCTGAATTCTGATTCAAGACAAATTTCATATTTGCAGCGTTTTACCTGGGACCTCTTCTGTGGGTCCCATTCCCAATTCGATTTATTTCATAATATGGCCGAATTCCCAAAATATATAGTTTACTACTTATGATTTCTACTAGAGCTTTTCCTTTAAGCAGGCTGTCAACCAAGTCTCCTTCAAAATATAGCAGGAATATGGGAATATTTTTTCCAACAAATATAGGTTTTTTTCTAGTGCTTAGGCAAAATATAAGAGTTCTCCAAATGAAAATCATTTCATTCAAAGGCATTTATACTAACAATTCTTCTGCATAGCTCATCAACATCATCATCATCATCATCTCAATGGGCACCTAAAAGGCCAATATCCTTTTGTACTGCCTTGCAAGTGCCCATACAAATAATAAAGAGATGCACTGAGTCATTTTCTGGTGGCTGGTGATGCTGTTAAAGACTAAAAACTAAAATACTGAAGCCAAAATGCAGTATTAAAGAAATATTTACAATCTCACATTTATCGGCGATAAATTTCCTGAAAAATATAAGAATATTTTTTTAAAAAATAGGAAAATAAAGGAAATAAAGGAGATCTTTCAAAATATAAGTTTTGAACCAAAATATAGGAAAATATAGGAATCGGTTGACAGCCTGCTAATGATTGCCAAAAAGCCCTGCTGTTTTTGTGTCAAAGATGATCAAATTATTTTAGAGTATTTTATAAAGTAAAACTCTGTGAATTACATGGTAATATTAATGTACTTCTCCTGGTGATACATTTTACATGTACATCAGAATTATCAGGATCATTACCCACAGATTAACACAAGTTAAAATCAATCATTATTGACTTTTTCCATATCTTTTTTAAAGACCCCCAAAAGCATACAGCTATAATTTTGACGGATGGAACAAAGCGCTCTAATGCATTCAGGACTATGCATATTTATGAAGCTTTATGGTTATTTATGAAGGTTTATGAATATTCAAGGAGACTTATGGATATGTAGAATTGTACAGACTACATAAATATGATTAACATGTAAATGAAATTCGTGCAATTATAAAATAACAAACCTTTTAAAATCAATCTGTGTATCTAGAAGGACAAGAAAATTGACAAAGGTAACAGTACAACATTTACATGATACACCAAAGTTTGATCGTATGAAACATTTATTTTCTTAAATGATGATACCATTTCAACAATCTCCATCACACAACCTTTGAAATAAAGCTTTGTTTACTTTTTTAGCATAAAAAAGACCAATTTATGTTTATCTTTAGAAACAAATCTTATATAAGCATTGAATTGCTTCCAGTTGGCATTTATAGACCAGACAATTTCCAATGCCGTTCTCAAACTTTGTTCATGAGCCCTTAAAGAAAAATTGACCCTTAGACTGTTTGTATGCACTCTTATAACATTATAACTTCACGTCATTTTTTTTTTAAGATCAGTCAATTTTTAACAAAAATCCACATCCTTTCCTTATTCCTATGATGAACTAAAACTTCTGCATTAAGATTTAATGAATGATTACAATGGGCAGGTTTCTGTCAGTGACTATAAAAATCATTTGACTCCCATGAAATCCATGAATGATGATTACATATGATTACCATTAGTAACCATGGAAGAACTGGTTACAATGTTTATTATCAGTAATGATGGTGTCGGTGATGGTACAATATTTACATTTGTGGTGCACCGGTAATCTATGGAACAAGAATGTCTTTACAAACAATAACAACAAATTAAACATGATATACGCACCAAGAGTTAAATGTCAGAATCTAACAAAGTTTTCAAGTCAGTACTGGTCATCATTAAGTACCTTATAATGTGGCTGTTTTATTCCCTAACAAATCTCAACTCTATGTGATTTCTATACATAGCATCTAGTCAATATTGTTGAAAGAGATCTTTCAGAATCTCAACACCGATGTTTCAAAGATCTTAAAGCATCTCGTCACTATAGTTACAAAGGTCTTATAGCATCTCATCACTATAGTTACAAAGATCTTATAGCATCTTGTCATTATAGTTACAAAGATCTTACAACATCATGTCACTATAGTTACAAAGGTCTTATAGCATCTCCTCATTATAGTTACAAAGGTCTTATAGCATCTTGTCTCAGTAACAAAGACATTACAGTATCTCTTCAATACTGTTAGAGATCTTACAGAATTTCTACACTAATGTTTAAAATATTGTTCAGCATCTCGTCACATCTTGTGGTTTAACTCCTTTCAGAATTCTATATTGCCCACACAGAAAACATAACCCTTTTGTCTATTACATATTCTACTCTTTCTGTAGAGATCAATGATTTGTTGGTCTATTTCTTAGGTAAGAGCAGCTTACTTGGCACAGCAATTCATTTTCCAGTGGCATAATATATTCAAGTCTTTCTCAAGAAAAGCATGGAAAGGAATTACAAACTCTAGGTTGAAGATTTTTGAAATTCAGCACTTGGTTTGGACATTGAAATTTTTTTCCCTTTTCCACATTGAACATCAGGGTTGAACACTTCTCACTGGAAACCAACTTCTGTCACATTTTAGAATGAGCTATGGCAGTAACCTGCATTTGTTTAAAATGCTGGATATTTTCCTCAGTGAAATAATCATTGTGTGGTAGTCCAGGAAACAAGTGGTGGCAATGTGATAAATAAAAACTGCTATGAGAGTCTAGCCTAGGAAGAAGCCACGTGGCCGTACTTCGCTGCTAAGTGGCATTGTCTGTAGAACTTCGTCCAGGAGTTGTAGTGGGCGGTGGAGTTGAACTTCAATCCAACATGGAGTCTCCTTAATACTGTGACGGGGATAGTCTGGTCCCCAGCCCTTAACAAAACTCAGACGTAGAATACAAAGTCGTCTTAAATCATCTACACCAATACCAGCAGCCGCACTAAGACCTGAAAATGGAATATACAGGTAAGGAACGATATAACTTAGTAACACAGCAACACAATGTGTATTTAAGGTTTTACAAAAATCAACAAATAAGTTATTCTGCAATCTGTTCATTCTGAACCCTCATTGTCTGCCAAGATCATACTTATACTATCCTCCTGGTTATCCTGAGATAATTTCTAAATTACATGCACAGTGCTCCTTTTTTGCACTGACCAATCAGAATCAGCGATACAAAAAATCTTCCAAACCTGATGTGGACTGAAACTTGCTCTCTTGACATGTCAAAGCTCTATCATAATAAAATGTTGTAAGAAATATATGATCATATTTACTTCTGAAGTGAACAGGTAAAAGCACATGTGATCAATAATACTTCTCTGTGTAGATAGTATATTGTTAGGTAAACTGTTGAAATTTGGAACAGAAAATATAAGTGTTCTCGGCAGATGATATCAAAAATTTGCATTGATGTTAAAAATGGACAAAAGAAAAGCACAGATTTTGATATAGATATATATACATTTCTTAAACAAAAGATCAGAGACAAAACATTTCAGACGTTTTAAAGCAAGTTTCCTTTTTATTAGTTCTGTATAATTTAATTTGTGTTGGTAATCAGAATACCTTAGTACCAACAAAATGATTGGTCAGCTCACTTCAGGAAAAATGAGAATTTCAATAAAATCATACATGTTCATCCAAATATAAATATATATGTATGTCCATGTTAATTTATCATGCATTTATTTTTGATCTGAAAATTATATCTTCCTTATGCAATAATTAAGGGCAGATCCCATTGGACACTCAATTCAATATCTTTCATTTTTCTTTCTGTTATACATGGACCTGTTATTTGTTAGCGCCTTGGGTTATAAATTCAGCTAAATGGGTATGTTGTGCGACGGTGAGCATGACAGTCAGAGAAGATTAGGGGTCACACCAAACTTTGACATTAAAAAGTTAATTGGAATTGTGAATTCACCTGGATAAGAACGCTAGAAGATCAGATGTCACCTTTATTACAGTATAACAGAGGCTCACCCTTCACAAGTACCGCAGACTTTGATATAGACTTATATCTAAGTCCGCACCAGCAGATCAAAACATTCTTACATGAGTTACGAGAGAGAATATGACTTAATAAACACATTTTGAAATCAACCAATCACTTTCATGATAACAGGTCACAGTATTCTATAACAGCCGTCTACCGATATAAAAGAATTTTGAGAATTAATGATACATTTTCAAATATAAATATGAAAGGAAAACCATATTAAAAGTTTCCGTGAAAAAGTATCGTCACCTTACTTGGTTTTGATAACATTTCCATATCCTACTTAAGTATATATCCAGCTATGTATCTATAGTATATATATCTGCACGATGAATCCTTGGTCTAAGTCTCATTAAAAAGATGTTTCAACGTCCATTACTGACGAGCACACTTCTTTTTATTCAGATGAACCATAAAACATCCTTCGTATGATATAATAATGAACGACTTGTAAAGGATGTCATGTGATTTAATATAGTTCTATGAATTGAATACTACCATTGATAACTTCAGGTATCTGCACATTACTACACAGTCACTGTTTGATAAAAACTGAAGCGTTAAGACTGTTCAAATCCATCTATGTATATTGTTATATATTAATGATTAATTAGAAAATCAACACCTTGTCAAATTTAATTAGAGAATATTAATGCAGAAACTTATAATGATGTATGTTCTCGGCTATTATCTCAAACAGAACGGTGTATGTAAGGTGAGTTCTGATTGGTGTAAACCTATCTGTTCCCAATTTCTACCCAGAAAACAATTTTCTCAAAACTTTGTAACATAAAGCACAAATTGGCTGAGAGAGGTCACATGACTGAGCCTTGACCCAGAAAAAACTGGCAGGATACATCAGAGGTACTGACAGAGTGAAAACAAAGGGCAATAACTCAGGGAGATCAGAATGTAATCTGTTATACTTCTCACAATTAAAAAGTATCTAAAGCTAGGAAAAGAGTAGCTGGGAATAATAGGAAGAAAAATATTTAAAACATTAATCTACGTCAAGACTAAACTTCTTATCAGACTGAGACCTAAGGTTCATATACAAGATAATGAATTCTCCCACTCTTTAGCTTACCAGAGTCATGATAATACAGGGTCAATGGGAAGCAAATCTGTGAAGGGGTTAACATGATATGGCAATGATTTTAAATGGGATAACACAGGATGAAATTTCATGTGTGACTTGGCAGGACCAACAGATGTTGTTAACATCCCCCCATCATCAATAACACATTGTGGTACAAATCACATAATTAAGCTTAATGTAATGCAATAAATGTAACACCGGTCATGTCCTATAATACCACTGACTTACCAACAGCAGGGGCAATACCCCCAACAGAGGCTGGTCCAGGAACGTTTCCTGCCACAGCGGCAGCTTGAGCTGCAGCTGCAGCTTGTGCAGTGGCCGCTTGTTGCTGCATCTGTCGGTGGCATTGTCTTATGTCAAATACCTGCAGAAAAAAATTACAAGGGAATATTATGACGAACCCTTCACAGTGGAATACATAAGGATTAACAATGGAATCTATATAATTAGCAGAATCATCATTATTAGGGGAATGCATTCCAATTCACATATGTTAAGTGTGTTTATCAAAACAGTAACCAAGGATACAGCTGAACACAAGGAATAATACAATTCAATATGCACCAGTAGTAGAAAGTCATGTGATGTTATGACACATCTTCTGATTGGTAAGTATACATGTTAATACAGATATCATAACCAGGTAATCATTCCCTGTGCCATCTTCATTCTGTTTCCTTTATCTGACTATATCTCACCTTTATGTATGCACTTGGGTATATTTTGTGCACAGCATCACCTGGAGCACGCCCTGCCTCTCTATCGAGGTAGTAACTCTGGACAAAGACGCTGTGGTCACTGACACAGCGTATCCAAACATCACCTTCCCCTCGGTAGTCTAACTGTACTCCCTTTCCTATGTGTAACCTAAAGCAAACCATAGTCTTATCAATTCATCAAAACAGTCAAAACTTTTTATCTCCAAATTTGAGAGACCACGGAAAATATTTGGACTCCAAATTTTGACTTAAACAAAGTATCTGAATAAGGTTGACAATATCAGTTTTCTGATGTTGAATAGGGTACCAGCTACAATTTCACAATGTAACAGTAAATGATCAGTTTTTACCTCTTAAAGAGAACTTTTACAAGCACCAGACTGAACAAATCTTGCACAGATATAGACTCTTTCAACAAAAAATGCTTTTAGCACTGCATTGTCCAAGCAAAGTATAAAGTCTTTTAACAAACAAGCACACATATTAGTTTCTCAAAATTTTGGGGATCAGATTCACTGAAATGTTTGTACTGGATAGGCTGTTTAGCTGTTATCATTCCTTAAGATGTACACCACAAGCTTGTGTATTCCCGCTACTTGTTTAACACACTGGTAATTCATTGCTATAGGATAGTGATACTAATTAAGAAGCAAGCATTTATTTGAATAATTAAGCTGGTAATTAATTGTCAGAGACCAAATGTTGTGTGTACATACACTGATAAGCCATAATGAGCCATGCCTTACGCACAGATGATATTTGACTCTATGTATGTATTGACTGATTTCTTCGAAAGACGCCTCACTGCTTAGACATTAATTAATTTTAAGACAACAAATGATTTTTTCTATGACTTTACTATTGAAGAGACTGAAACATCGCTTCAACTCAACAAGATTCGACTCGATGAAATTCAAGTCATCCAAACTAAAATTACAAAGATAAAGAAGGAAAATAATCAGGATTTGGAAATTATTTTGACTCAAACAAAAAATTTTGACTCGAGCAAGATTCAACTGCATTTCATTATCTACAACATGAATAGGCAATATATCACACACAAAATCTGATGCCTATGTAATGTTAATATTATATTTTCCATAATCTTCATAAGGACAGCAGCAGAATACATCTTTTTCTTTAAATAACAAGAATATTGAATAATTTTAAGACTAGCTGATTTTCAAAATAGTCTTAATTTCAAGATATGCCGAGATGCAAATTGAATGCTGTATATTTTCAAGATTGTTATACATTAAAGATTTCCCCAAGAGTTTGAAAGATGTTACAATGAAAGTAAGATTAAAACAAACAAGAGGCCTTGTGACCTTGACGCTCACCTGAGATAAGCAATATTGAGTATAAAGGTTAAAGGTTAAGTAGCTTTCAAGTGTCATGAAAAAGAAATTGTGACATTGATGAGAGTAAGCCAGAGTCAATACATGCATACCATTAAAACTGTCATCCTATACTAGTAAATCTTATTCCAGTTGGAAATAACAAAATTATGCTCAAAAATGAATTTTTTCTATAAAAATTATAGTCAGGTTAACCTCCCTTCAGGACGAAATGTGTCAGCCATTTTGGTAATTAAAGCACCTTAAGAAGCTTCCATCCTAGAAGAGCATTTGATTTGATCATACCTCGGTGTTGAGAAGATTTTAAAAATTTAAGTCAATTTGATCCCTTTTGGCCCTGCCTAACTGGCCCTGCCTAACAGCACCTGGGGGTCAGTCAGGATCAACCTATTCATGTTTTCATCTAAAAAGTTCACCATTCTATTTCATAACAAGCTGCCACCTTTCTGTGGCTCATTGATGTTCAGTAACTCACCTTGCTCTTTCACTTGCCTCCGTTCGGTGGACATTAGACAACTGTCCGAGACAGAAGCGGTCCAAACTGGAGGGGTCAGTATAACCATCAACAGTTACTGTAGAACAACTATATGGCACCTTGAAAGTCTCGCCCACCTGTTGGTCCAGCTCAAAATATGTAATGGTGCACCAGAACTCAGGAGCTGTTGGAATCAAAATCACAAAATATGTCATCGTATATTGCACATTTAGGTCACAATCATAATATAAGTCATGGTATATTGAACATTTAGGTCAAAAACATAAAATTGGTCATGGCATATTAAACAATCAGGTCAAAATCACAAAATATGTCATGGTGTATTGAATATCTAGGTCACTATCACAAAATATTTCACAAATTATTGAAAACTGAATCTGTAAAATCATGAAAGACATCAACATGATCATGTCTTAATCAAAGCGGTCACAAGCGTAATATTGTAATATTAAATATTTTTAGTCGAGCCAAGTTAATAAAAATGTAATACATAGAGCCACTGATATTATGATGACATAGTGTCAGTAAAGACAGTGCAAAATCAAACACTAGGAATAATTTTCAAAATGATTCAAAATATCAAACAATGGGCCTACAGCACTCACCTGGTATATATCTACCTGTTTAATATCATGCCTCTAGGCCTTGAAGTTCATGAGATGAGTCATTTAAAGGTTTTAACAAATTTGACCCCTTTGACTTTGAATTTTATTCAAGATCATTTCTTTTCAAAAACTTTTTCAAGCTTCATCCTTGGAATATACCAGCCAACTATTATTTCTTTAGGATTTTTAGTTCAAGAGAAGAAGTTGTTAAAATGTTCTAACAAATTTGCCTCCTGTGAAATGACCTTGAATATCAGTCAAGGTCACTTGTTTTTGCAAACTTTGTCGGGCTTCATCTTAGGTACATACCAGCCAAATAATTATTCCTCTAGTTCTTTTGTTCATGAGAAGAAGTCATATAAATATTTTAAGAAATTTGATCTTTTCGGGTCAGATGAGCTAAAAATGTATGTTACACACAAGGATATCAATGTAGAACACAAATTCTTGTTTACAGCTAAATGTTAAGAAAACAAAAATAGAATTCTCATGAACTTGCCAAAATATCGTGACAACCGTAAAATATTAGACCTGAGAAACTAAACTTACGTTGCTGATTGGTTAGCGGAGGAAGAGGTATGTTGTCCGATGTCTGTAAATGATTGTTGTTCCCTAAAACAAACAAAATATGGATGCAAATGTGTGAAATAGCTAGAGACAAAAACTACTGCAGTACTACAAAAAGAGATCCAAGAGCAATCACCGCACTCATCTTTACCTACCAAATCCAAAATGGTCGCCTGGAAACCATTTTGTTTCTTCTGATTAGTCCCAAGTGAAAAGGGCACAAGTAGATACCAAAAGAAACATACATACGAAATTTGAGAGATCCATTCAGTACATCTTAAGAAATAGGGATAACAATCTCTACTAGGCAAAATCCAAGATGGCTGCCTGTCTGCCATTTTGTCTTCCTGGTCATTCCCAAATTCAAACAGGCACAACTAGTGACCAAGAAGAGCATGATAAAGATCTATGGGGTAATTCTCAAGAAGCAGCTATAACAATATTTTAAAGTCAAAATTCAAGATGGATTCCTGTAGGTCACTTTTTTTTTTAATCAGTACCAAAATCTAACTGGCACAACTAGAGATCGAGAGGAACCTACATTGGAAATTTGAGAAGGATTCATGTAATAGTGATAACAAACTTCATTGAAAAAATCCGAGATGGCCACCTGTTAGCCATTTTTGTTGTGATCTTTCCCAACATCAAACAGGCTCAACTAGGGACCAAAGGGAACCTACATATGAAATCTGAGAAATAGCCATAAAAAATAGCGATAACAAAAATTGGTTATGGACAGACAGGCGGACGGACCATGTACAATGGATGTAGGGCGATTTGAATAGCCAACCATCCGATGATGGTGGACTAAATATCTAAAGTGATATTAATAAATGAATATAACGTTACAAAATTATTAACTGTTTGGTAGCAACAACTGTGAGAACAAAACTAGGTGTAAAATGTACAGTTCTTAATCACATCAATGTATTGTGCAGCGTGTTATCACATAACTTGGTGGTAAAAAAGGGAATGAATTAATTAATGACAATTACTCGTTAGCAATATCAGACATCCAAACAAATAATTCATATCATTAATCTGAATCAAAGTATTCAACCTGGATTGGGGTCAAAGGTTAAAAAGTACATCAAAGTGATCTACTTTTGATACTAACTCCTCACATAGTTTGGACCTAATTAAGGGGCTACTTTGACAATAAGTATAGAAAATTGTGCCCACATAATGTAATTCAAAGGTCAAAATATAGGTAAATGTCACCTAGGTTGACCCAGACAATGCGCATAAAGTTACAGTGATAAACAGTGAAGGCAATAGAGCCTTGACATGAGAAGGAAGGAAGAATGGAGAGAAACAATGCAGATGTTATTGTTACAATTTCCTGGTGGAAAATGAATCAATCCTGAAAAACTATTATCAACAGACTTAATATTATTCCTGAACAATGTCACATGAATAGTTCTAATTTTAAACAAAAATCCTAATGCATACTAACTATAAAATTCCAGAAAAAGGTCAGTGGAAATATGGATAAAAAGGTCAGTGGAAATATGGATAAAAAGGTCAGTGGAAATATGGATTGCTCACATGATTTGTATGTGTGTTTTAGAGTGTTTGTGAATTTAGCTATACTTACACATTTGTTGGTCCTGTGTTTGTGTGTAGGTAGATGTACTTACAGAACTGTGGGTCCTGTGTTTGTGTGTAGGTAGATGTACTTACACATTTGTTGGTCCTGTGTTTGTGTGTAGGTAGATGTACTTACAGAACTGTGGGTCCTGTGTTTGTGTGTAGGTAGATGTACTTACACATTTGTTGGTCCTGTGTTTGTGTGTAGGTAGCTGTACTTACACATTTGTTGGTCCTGTGTTTGTGTGTAGGTAGATGTACTTACAGAACTGTGGGTCCTGTGTTTGTGTGTAGGTAGATGTACTTACAGAACTGTGGGTCCTGTGTTTGTGTGTAGGTAGATGTACTTACAGAACTGTGGGTCCTGTGTTTGTGTAGGTAGATATACTTACAGAACTGTGGGTCCTGTGTTTGTGTGTAGGTAGATGTACTTACAGAACTGTGGG